>NW_024962253.1:4154826-4169957 GCF_019238085.1 Lagopus leucura
TCCCTTCCCTTCCCTTCCCTTCCCTTCCCTTCCCTTCCCTTCCCTTCCCTTCCCTTCCCGCTTTATTTCTTTCTACTTTTGTTGTTGAGCATTAACTTGAAATACATTTATTTCACTCTGTACTGGTAAAGCTTTAATATAACCAGAGGACAAATCATTTTGATGCTTCTTAAAGTGAAATAGCATTCTTGATAAAGAAATCTTTATAGTTAGAAGAATGTATTCTGGTAGAATTTTAGTTTTAAAAACAACATTCCCTGTTGATTAATTTCCTAATAAAAGTTCTTGTGAGTTTACATAAAATTCAGCTAACTTCAATTGTATTACTGGACTAAATAGCATGATTTTTCCACTATTATTTACATTCACACAAATAATCCCATTATACATTTAATATAACTATTAAAATGAATATTCCCAAAATGTACATCCTGGTGTATAAAGATTTTGGCACAGACTAAAGTTAAAATTTGAAAATAACAAGGGACATGTGCAACACTCAGGGAGAGTTTGATCTTACTTAATTTTAGAGTTATATAGCTGAACAAATCATCTTTGCCTCCCTTTATAGTCAACAGAGAAAATAAGATGTACTGGAGAATCATTTGTCTGACATTTTAAGGCTCTGCTAAAGTGTGAAATGAATCACAGCACAGAATTTTTTTATTTCTATGCAATAAGTATGTAAGGAGTGGCTAATTTAACTGTAGGCATCTAAAATTTTAATGATAAGATTTTAGAAAGTTGTATCTATCACTTTTAAATGAGTTAAACATTTGCAACTCTATAGCATATAAGAGACAGGCTGTACAAATTAAAAATAAATAAATAAATGGATAAATTAAAAAAAAAAAAACATATATGAATAATTTTGTACCAAAGTGGTCCCCAAAATATGTTTGTTTATTTTTTTTAATTAGTTTATTTTTTGTTTGCTTGTTTATTTGTTTTAAGCTGTTAGACATGGAGTTCAATCTATTAAAACACAAGTGGAAAACTGAGTTAAACAGAGACAATAGATGCCCAGATTTTCCTTTATGTAAGTTTTCTGTGTAGTTGATAAAGGCTTTCTTCTAAATGAGAGTAGTTGGTCCTGTTTAAATGCCTCATCATCTTGTTGAAGAGAAAGCTTACACTGTTGTCTTTGGGAATTTGTTCTGTGCATCTGTAGTGAATTATTGTAATTGCCAAAATGAAAACACCAGACACTTCAAACTGGAACTTTGCATCAAACTCAGTGTATTACAATTTCTGTTACAGAATATTCTTCAGCATAGATATCATGAGATATTCTGTAGGCTCGGGTAATAAATTCAGATATTGATGAGAGTTAGCAAATATAGTCTAAGGATTTCAAATCTACTTAAACTTGTAAGAATAGTTTGTAGCTTCCTGGTGAGAGCTATTTCAGATTCAGCTTTTCTGAAAAGCTGAATTTACAAGGATGTCTCAATTTGGTTTTGTAAAGATGGAGGCACTAGCTTTTGAAAATTCTAATCCAGCTTTTGCAATACAGCTGAGATGAAGAAAACAGAATTAATGCAGTTTTAGCACATACTGGGTAAATTATAAAATAATTAGTCATGTTTCAGTTTAAATAACATGAAAAAACTCTTTTAATTAAGAATCTTAATTAATAGTTGAAAGATTAATCAATCAATAATTATAACTATCATTATAGGGTGTAATTGTGCTTAATTGGAGGGGCTGATTAATGATCAGAATAAACCTTTCAAATTCACACACTTCAAAATGGTGGAAAGTGATGGATTCCATCCCATAAAGTTAAAAAGAAATCTGAGGATCCTAGAAGATGAGTGTTCAGCTACTTGTCCACAAAAGAGAAGGAATGTAATTGAAGTGCATGGAAAATTTCCATTGTTAGACTTGCACACTATTGCATTACTAATGTATGCGTGTTTTTGATCAGCGTTTGTAAAATACCCCTCAGAAGAAGATAAGCAATATCAGTAAACAGTAAGCCTTGTTTTCTTCATTCGAAATGTAAATTTTCATACATCTAAGTACAGTTCTGCAGCCTTATTTGGCTTCTGCCCTGTCCTGTATATCCCTACAATATCTTCTTGAAGTTCAGTGAGAATTTAGTATCACAACTTTGACTAGGTCAAAAGCTGTTCCATACACATTAACTGTGTTACTGGTGCTCTACCATGATAATGCACACTCCAGCTCACAAACGTCTATGAAAGTTCAGCATTGAACCTATTTTCTGCTCAAATTTTGGATGGCATTTTCTGGTAGAATATGTTATTTCTTAGGATAAATTAATAGTACTAGACAAGCTTTAAAGCACATTTCAAAAGATACAACTTTCCTCTTTTTTATTCCTCGAATTCTCTGGCCTGTAGATCAGCAGTCTCTGTGATGGGCCTTCTTCAGTCCAGATGTAGTAGATCCAAATTTTATTTGTAGTGTTTAAATTTCATACCACTCCCAGGAATATCTACAACAGAATATAAGATGCTAACGGTGATGAAGTCTATGAGTATGGAGTTTGTCTGCGAACCTTAGTGGCAGGAAACTTGTCAGCTGCAGAAGGAACTTCCAGCCTGGTTCCTATTCTAGAAGCACTTTTTTTTTTCTTTTTCTGATCATTGTTTAGTGTCTCCGCTTCTTCCAAGCACTGGTGAGTTAATCTAATTATTCATTTGAAGATGAAGGAAAAAAAAAAGAAAAAGAAAAAAAAAAGTGGGAATGTGAAAATTTTAACTATAAAGTGAAACTTCAATTTTAACAAACATCCTTTCTTACCCCTCTAGCTATAGAAAAATATTCCAGAGAGAATAATACTCTTCAGCACACTGAAACTCTGTATTAAAAAAGGTAAGAACTCTTCTTAGAACCAGAAAAGAATAAGGAAATATCCTTATAGAACCTGGCTGAGATGCACTAGAATCACTTGTAGTTGCTTTCAGGGAATGCAAAACAAATGTGTGAAAAAAAGTGTGATGAAAGTAAGAAAGAGGGAAATCAAAGAAAAATATAGCAAATCCACAAAATTTAGCTTCTCTTTCTCATGCTAACTCTGCTTTGTAATCTGTAGAAAGACAATCACAGAACACATCAGTAATAGCTGTACACAATCTTCTATTCTTATTAGGCTTTGACATTGCATTATCTGCCTTTTTGGACACTATGCCACAAGACTTGAAAGAAATTATCTTGTCTGGCTAACCATGGCTGTTATTAAATTGAAAGCTAAAGCTGTCTCATACGAGAGAAGGTAAGGGAGAAAAAAAGTAGGACAAAAAAAAAAAAAAAAAAAAAAGTGGATTGCATGCATTTGATGCTGAGATGAGGCTATTGATGAACTGCTCAATTTGGAGAAATGTTCTCGCAATGTAAATATTGTTGAGTTTAAGAAGTCTGAGTCCTGAAAATGGGGGTTGTTGATTTGGCATAGATTAGAGGACGTATGTAATGCAGCTGCTTTCACTAAACCTGTTGTGGAGTGAATGAAACACTTCAACCTTCAGGACTGTTGCTGTGGCACCTCTCAAGAGTACAACATTTATCAAATGTCTTTTTGAAAATTCTCTGTGTAATTGCAATACAAGGTGGGTTTCATTATAATGGCTGAAATCATGATACACAGTTACTCATCCTGTAACACAAAGTCAACCTTCCTTTGGCAAAGATAATTGGATTAGACCCTTACAGCTTGATCTTGCAAAGCCCTAAGAACTTGGGTGATAACTGAGCAAAAGATTTAATCAGTAGTTCAAATTTAATCATGGTCCTGTGGATTTCAGCAGAAGCATGCAAATTTACTGTAGCTCAGAGACTGATATTCTTTTTACAAGTAAACAATATAAATCTTATTTTTCATTACAATGCACAGCTATTCAAAAACAAACAAACAAACAAAACAAAACAAAAAAGAGAAAAATAGAAGTCTTAGACCCAGTCTGATTCACAGAACTTGTTAACAAATACTAATATTCCAATATTAGAATTGGAACTATTTTCTGACATAGAGAACAAGTCACACACAGAATTGTAGAAATTGGAGAGGACCTCTAGAGATCATCAAGTCCAACCCTTCTGCTAGATCAGGTCCCCTATAGTGGATCACACTAGAAGGTACCCAGGTGATTCAAGTTAAGTATCACAAAATAAATTCTGTAGTATTAGATTATTTCATCCTCCAAGAATGTGTGATGAATTGAATTAACCAAGCCATGAAGTATTTGTATTTCATGATATTTGAGCATTGGTACTTCTGAGCATTCATGATCACAATTTAGTATATTATCATAGATGTCTCTTAGGACCACTCTTTACTCTGGAGAAGAAAACAGATAATTGTTATGAATAGGAACTCAGAAATTAAAGATATATCTGATGTTGGAATGGTCAAGCTGATAGGAGCTGCAGAATTGCTGAATGCTGTTATTAGTAAGTGAACCTCAGGGCTGTTGTCTTCATGGGTTAAGGCACTGATAAGAGGTTCAGAACTGCAGCCAGTAACAATGAAGTTCACCAATTTTCAACAACAGAGAGCTTATAAACTCACTTATGTGAGAAATACAGAGAAGTGAAAAGAGATGCAACAATAAGACCTGTCTGTACCTTCTAGGGACATCACTCAGAAGCTACCAGTATTCATTTACTAACAGTTATCCTGAAGTATTATTTCCATTATTTCAGGACACTTGTGTCCTAATTCAGGTTAACTTAGTCCGTGATGCTGGCTGAACAGTGCTAAATAAGACAGAATTTGTTAAAGTAATACCTTACTTGTCTGTTCTAACCCCTTTTCAGAGCAATCAATCAAAAGAGTACTTGTGTAAAAACTGGCCTTTGGATCACAACTGTATCCTGCTGTTACATTTAGTGATGTAAAAAAGAAAAAAAAACCAAACATTTTATTTCAATTACTCATAACTTACCTACCTAATATCAGTCCTTTAAACTTGACATTTTAAGCAGTAAAATGGGACACAAGCCTAAGTTCAGATTCTGGATTTGATACAGAACTGTGGAAGAACTAAAAACACAAAAACAAAACAAAGCAGACAAAAAAAATAATAATAATAATAAAAAAAAAAAAATTGAAAATGAGAAGTTTGATCTCACAAGCACACTGACTGTTTTAGCAAAGAAAATACAAGTTTTGAGTCCCGTTGGCAATTTTTGCTTGAGGTAGATGGTGAACAGTTCTAGATGTAGGTTATAATGTGGTCATAGTATATGTATACAGAGAAAATTATAAATAAATAAATAAATGAAATTTTAAGGCTACTTTGAAAGCAATGCCTCCTGTTTTATTATATAATCTCATGACATCAGAGGCAGATGTTGATACTATGACAATAGAGATTGAACCTTCCCACAAGCATTCTGTTACATTTTGTTGCCATATGACAGCAGAAGGACAGTCTAACAAAAAGGCATTTGACATGAAATGCACGCAACAAAGATGTTGAACTGAATTCCTTCAGGAAGAGAAATGACACTTATTTTCATCAGCTCTTGTTGAGTGTTTCTGGAGACCAAACTCTGCACGTGAGCAAAGTGAGACTTTGGGTAGTGTGTTTCAGCAGTGGCCATAGCAACATGGCAGATAAACCACATTCTAGATGGTCATGCACAGCTGTCACAGCATGAAATGAAGAGCATCTCGATCTGCTCATCTGTGTAAATCAATAGATAATAATCATGGAATTGTGTATGGAACTGAGTATCATGTCAGGTGAGTCCCATGAATACTTACACCAGAGCAGAAAGAACATTATGTTCAAGTTTGTCAGGACCTATTGAATCTGTACAAGACTGGAAATGATAGTTAAGAGGATTGCATAATTACCAGTGGCAAGTTATGGTGCCACCAGTACAAGCCAGAGTGAAAATGGCAGTCCATGGAGGAATTAAATGTAAATTCCTCATCAAAGAAAATATTCAAGACACAGTCCTTAGGGGTAAAGTGATATGCACTGTTTCTTGGGAGAGCAAAGGAATGATTCTTTTGAATTTCATGAACTTGGATAAACCTTAAACTGTTCAAGTATGATGTGATACTGACTAAGTTGAAGGCTAAAATTTCCAGAGCCAGAACAGATAAGAAGACAGTCTTCCTCTTGCAACATGATGGTGCCAGACCCCACAGAATTCTGAAGACTGTGGAGTAAATTGTCAGTCTTGACTGGACTATCCTACCACAGCCTTTGTCTAAATATAATATAGTCTGAATTTGGCATCTCCTGACTTTTCGCCTATTCAGGCTAATGAAAGATGGACTGCATGAGTGGAATTTTCCTAGCTATGATACTGTCACAGCAACTGTGAAAGAGTGGGAGCTGTTTCAGAGCTATAAGCAAGAAGAAGATGGCTTGATAGTGATAAGAGAAGGGGGAATAGCTTTAAACTAAAAAAGAGGATATTTAGGTTAGATGTTAGAAAGAAATTATTTACTTAGAGGGTGGTGTGGTGCTAGAACAGGTTGCCTAGAAAGACTGTAAATACCCCAATCCTGGAGACCTTCAGAACTAGGATGGATAAGATCGCAGACATCCTGATACGGTGGTTTTGCAATTCTGCTCAGTGCAGAGGGATTTGAACTAGATGATCTTTAAGGTTACCTCCTACCCATACCACTTTATGATTCTAGGATTGCTGCTGGTGCAGAATATTACAAATGTTGCATCCAAGCTCTTATTAGTTGCTGATGAAAATGCACTGCTAATGGTGGTGCCTATAGTAGCTACATTTTCCTGTAGCTGATAAATTGCTTTATCACAGAATGTTACTGTGCTCTTTATATCTGTTGCAGTTTCCATGGTAATAAAGAGGAGGCATTACTTTCAGAACAATCTACATTCTTAGATCATTCCAAGACCAGATGACCATGAGTCAGGGTAATTGGTGTACAAGGCTAAGAGGTAGTCATTATGTTATCTAAATTTTTTCCTACTTGTGTGTTCATTGATACCATTTTTCAGTTCTCCGTATGCATAATGGATATAACATTTCTCATTTTCTTTCATCCACTGTTCATTAAGAAGAAAAAGCCATACAAGACAATGATATGTTTGGTGCATCTTGTAAATGAATTGCTAATCTCTACTAGGGCCCTGGGGCACTGCCACTGGGTAAGTAAATTCATAACTGTGGTTGTCACATAGGAAGACTACTGACTGCATTTGAGAAACAGGCAGCCAAAGAAGGTTAACTCCTAAGCAGCAAGGATCAAATTTTCCAGACTTCTGTAAGATGGAAAAAGTACAGATCAAAAAAAGAGAGAATATATGACACATAAGATGAAAAAGATGCATCAGTGGGAAAGGGAAAGGTGATCAATGTCATTTACCTGGACTTGAGCAAGGCCTTCGACATGGTCCCCCTCCACATCCTTATCTCCAAATTGGAGGGATGTGGATTTGATGGGTGGACCACTCGATGGATAAGAAACTTGCTGAAAGGCCACAGACAGAGAACGGTCATCAGTGGCTCTATGTCCAGATGGAGGCCAGTAACGAGCAGCGTCCTCCAGGGGTCTGTCTTGGGACCGGTGCTCTTTAATATCTTTATCAATGACATTGATGACAGAATCGAGTGCACCTGCAGTAGTTTGCTGATGACACCAAGCCAAGTGGTGAGAAAGAAGGGATGCCATTCAGAGGGACCTTGACAGGCTTGAAAGTTGGGCCTGGGTGAACCTGATGAGGCTCAACATAGCAAAGTGCAGAGTTTTGCACTTGGGCCAGAGGAATCTCAGGCATCCATACAGACTGGAAGGAGCAGTCCTTGAGAGCAGCCCTGCAGAGAAGGACCTGAGGGTCTTGATGGATGAAAAGTTTAACATGAGCCATCAGTGTGCTCCTGCAGCTTGGAAAGCAAATGGTATCCTGGGCTCCATCAAAAGAAGGGTGGCCAGCAGGGAGAGGGAGGTGATTGTCCCCCTCTACTCTGCTCTTGTGAGGCCCCATCTGGAGTACTGTGTCCAAGTCTGGAGCCCCCAGTACAAGAAAGACAGACAGCTGTTGGAGAGGGTCCAGAGGAGAGCCACAAAGATGGTCAGGGGACTGGAGCACCTCCCCTATGAAGACAGGCTAAGGGAGCTGGGCTTGTTCAGCCTGGAGAAAAGAAGGCTGCGGGGTGATCTCATTGCAGCCTTTCAGTATCTAGAGGGAGCCTACAAACAGGAGAGGAATCAACTCTTTGAAAGTGTTGATAACTGCCGGACAAGGGGAAATGGTTTGAAGTTGAGGGAAGGAGGATTTAGGTTGGATGTCAGGGGGAAGTTCTCTACTATGAGAGTGATGATGTGCTGGAACAGGCTGCCCAGAGAGGTTGTGGATGCCCCGTCCCTGGAGGTGTTCAAGGCCAGGTAGGATGGGGCCCTGGGCAGCCTGGTCTAGTATTAAATGTTGGTTGGTGTCTCTGCATGTGGCAGGGGGCTGAAGATTCATGATCCTTGAGGTCCTTTCCAACCCTGGCCATTCTGTGGTTCTGTGAATCATTTTTGAATGAAATGGTTTTGACAATTTCTCCACAACATATTAGCAGCTTGTCTGCAAGCATCATTTTTTCTTTCCCTTTTCTTTTTTCTTATTTTTTTTCTTTTCTTCCTTTAAACATTTTTTTAGCAAATTTCACGCTAGTGGGACATGCAGTAATTACATTCTTAAGTATCCATCTTATTCAAATAAAAGCACAGACAGAAAACATGCAGGTTTCCTTAGATTTTCAGATCAATAGGCATTCCTTGGACCTGTGGAGACATCTCTAAAGGAAGAAAGAGCAATTTAGTCACTATTATTGGCCTTTATGCTGAAATTTTTATCTGGAGGTGAAAGTGGGATATTTTAAGTACAATACGGACACCTGTTTATTCTGCTACCTGAAACAGCATATCTTGATTTGGGAGCAATACAGACAAATGACAGTCTCTTGGACCCACTCAGCTATTCATAACATCTGTGACATACCATTCTTAGATATTTGCTAAGGGCAGAGATGAAATTTTAGTTTGTTTGTTTGTTCTGTGAGGGTCACTGTACTATGGTCACTAAATTCCCAAAGATAATATTACTGCAAATCACCTCAAATGTGCTGCAGGCGGTAGAATGATCCCATAATCAAAGAGCTAGGTCTTTGAGGACAAGTTTAATTACTTTAATCTATACAGCCTGGAAAACATAATGGTTAATGGGGTAGTCTATTGAAGTATGTGGAATTTTAAATAGTATAGACTATGCCACTGTATGTCACTACTCTGAGCACAGCAGAGATGATAAAATCAAGAGCATAAATGGTGACTGAAGAAAGCCTTAGATGTTCATAAATCAATAATTGATAAAATGTGCTCTTGTGTAACTAAGTAGAATTTTATGTTGCAGGTAGAATAAACTGATTACATGTTGCTGTAGTGCTCAGTGGAATTATGGAATGAGGTTCATTCATTCACTCTAATTGCTGTGTATTTGTATACAAATGGCCAACATGGTTCTATTGCTTATGTAGTCCATAAAATCACAAGAAAATCCTGCCCTTTGCGTCTGCAGATGAAAGCCATGATATATTCCCAGCACAGGGCACTAAGCTCATGGAAAAGCTGAGTATTGCCATATACACAGAGGTTGATCTTCTCAACGCATCTGCCCATTATAGATTTAAAAGCAGTTTACTTATGGGTAGAGGTGTTAATCCCTTTGTCCTAGCTATACTCCAACCCAGGTAACAAATCACCTGGACCAGCTGCTGGTGTAACTTAAAAATGAGGTGTTTTGACTGCTAACAAAAGTACGCAATCTCTCAACATCATCCACTGTAGTTGTTATATCTATCTTTTAAAAAGACAATAGGGTTGACTGTAGAAATTACACACCTGAGAGTCAAACTTCAGGAAATTGACTGTAAAAGTAATTAAAGGCAGAATTAGTTAATAAAATAAAATAAAATAAAATAAAATAAAATAAAATATTTACATGTAATATATATTGTTTAAAGAAAAATCAAGCTTCTTTAGTTTACTAGAATTCTTTGAAAGTGTCAATAAAATACTGTGTAAACGAGAACTGGCTGACATAGTCTATTAGGACTTTCAACAAGCTTTTGAGAAATTCTCTCGTGGAAGTCTGTCAAGGAAACTAACCTATCATGGAATCCTAGGAAAAACACATTGTAGTGGTCCAAAGAGTGATGAAGAAACAAAATGCAAAAGAGGGGGGTAAAAGCTTCATTTTAAGCAGGACTTTGTAGAAACACTTAATATATCCTAATTTTTTGTTGTTTTGATTTAATTTTCTTTCATTTTCTTTTGTCTTTTTATTGGTTGCTAATTGATTCTCTGTGTGTGTGGAATTTAATATAAATTATCTATTATTATATTTGAGATGTAGAACATTTCCAACATTTCAACAAACAACAAAACAGATTTTACTAAGGCATCTACTTAAATTTTGGTTTCTAGAACTATAGCCTACGATACACTATGGGGACATATGCAGTAACCACAGTGTTTCAGGTTGTTTTCCAGTTAAATAGTACCTGTTCGTAGCAATGGGCCATACTAGGTGACTCATATGGTCCTATCTGAGTTTCTGATTTACTAAAGAGTCAAATTTGTGTGCTAGGCTGGAAGATAAATGATGAAATCTACAGTTGGCAGAGCTGTGGGATGCCTGTAAAAAGTAATTCTTCATCAATTTGTATATACAGGAAATATTCCTCCCTACTCTGCTTCTTCAGTTTTAACAAGTGAGAAAATGAAAAATAACAAATTAAATATATAGATTAGTCTTCTCAGGATTGTAAAAAAACTGCTTCTAATCCAGATTTAACTTTTTCCAGGGCTCGCTTCCTTATTTTGTAGTTTGATACTTCATTACATGAGGTTCCAGCTATCTCTGCTTTCTCCAACTGTATGCCTATCTTGTATGTTTTCTATCTGCACATTTGTAAGGCTATTCTCGTAAAATGAAAATCTACAGAGAAGAATAGGAGGGTGATGTGGTCTCTGTCATTCCAAATAGAAAATGGTCCAGTGATCTTTTTTTTTTCTTTTTTTTTCTTCACACCTTGTAGAATTTCAATTTTCCCTTTAAAACATGGATTAAACAACGATGCCAAAAACATATGCTTCTGTGTCAAACATTTCACTTATTCAGGAATCTAAAAGCAGCTGGAGAGTTCTCACTGCCAAAGTGACTTCAACAATTGTCTCTTTCATTTTTAATTGGCAACATGTTCGTTTCAGATGTAGGTGTGGATAACCAATATGTGTCAGTGTTAATTTTCCTTGCCTTTCAATGTACATGTTTCCTTAGTGACCACTCTTAAAAAGCTGGAAGAAAATGATCCAAATATATTGCCAAACTGTCCTGTGCACCTGTAAGTATGTGATTTGCCATGGCACAGATTCCAACAGCTATTTAAATATGGGACTCCTCAGCATGGGTCTGATGAGTCTCTACCTCTCTACTCTCTACCCCTATGTCCAGTCTCTACCCTCTTGTTAGACCTGCAGTGAACTGCACCAGAGGGATACAGGTGATTTAGGGAAGCTGAGGGCCTTCCCACTACACTAATTTTACATACCTGGTGTTTGTTTTCCTGTGGATATTTCCTGTGTATATGATGTTCTATAAATGGTCTTTCTCATGCTACAGTCCTCTAACAAACATTGCTACAAATGCTTATTTGCCACGAGGTTGAAAGGACCTTGTCTTTTTTTCTTCTTTTTTTTTTTCTTTTTTTTTTTCTTCCCTAGAGATGTTACTTTAAGGCAAAAAGAAAATTGGTGAAATTTCATGATTTTCCACATTTTTTTTTCATTTCCATTCTCAAGTTTTGCAGAGATGATTGTGGCACTCCTTTCCCAATGTCCCTTCCTTTTTCAACTTTTAATTAGATGAATTTCAATTGAATCTCATATTTGTTTGGGAAACTGAGTGTACCAATCATTTCAAAGGAAGACAGCATGTACTGATAAGCTATTCTCCCTGGCTTGGAATCCAAGAAGGTGGATAAAACCTGAATACTAGCAATTACCACTTTGTCAAACAGGACCGCTCTGTGAGTGCGGCAGGGTTGAGGGCTCTGTTCTCAGTATTGAATTATAACTGCCTCAGTACCCAGGACATAATTACCAGCAGTTTGTAGTAAGACTAAGGGAACATCTCTAAAAAATCTGATGTACACAACCAACACGCAGTTCTCAAAACTTGATCTTTGCTACCACGAGATAAGCCATTGCATCAGATAGTGATACTGTCCTACTGTTCTCTTTAGTGCTGGACCATTACAAAACTCTGTCTCACTCCAATTTGCAATAGGGAGATGAGGTTCTTTTTAATACATGTATACCCAGCGTGAGATTAAGAAACAACGGTTCAAATGTTGGTCTGACCAGTTTATTATAAATCCTAATCAGGGAGATGGGGAAGGGAAGGACGGCAACTATTATGAATTAGGGTGATGGGGAAGGGAAGGAGGGTGGTAGAAAAGATAGAAAATAAGCAAGAATTGCGTGAAGTGGGGATAGTCACCACCAGCGTCCAACAGGAAGAAGTCACAGAGCCAGTCCAGGAGGAAGCAGCAGGACTCAGGTAGCAGGCCCAGGAGAGTCTGTCAGTATGCAGGAATTCCATAGTGAGGAATCTGATGGCAGACACTCTGTTCTTCAGCATGTAGACAGAGTGCAAAGCAAGTCCAAGAGGGAGAAAGGCAGGTCATGAGGTTTCTCATGTCAAAAACCTCTTCTTCTTCATTAGGAATCTGTTGCCAGAAAACCTAAACCTCATGGTTTCTAGGACCCCTTTTCATCCTTCTCCTTCCATTGTGGCATTCCTGGGCTTATGGGAAAGAGTCATGTGCAGCACCTCCTGAGAAGGAGCCCACACGAAAGACTGCTTCCTGGCCATTAATCTGCAGTTTATCTCTCTCTCTCGTTGTCCCCTGGCCTTGTCATCTGTGTTCCTCAGACAAAGGATTTCACAACCCTTGCCCAGGACTTGTCCCTCGGTGTTCACCAGACAGAAGATTGCTCAACCCTTGACCAGGACTTGCTTGGACTTGTCCATCTGTGTCCCCAGCAAACTTCGAGATAATGATGTAAAAGAATAATCTCTTACACACTCACATCCATTTTTCCCTTCTATCTTGTTTTTCCTACAGTGTGCTCTTTCTGCAGCAAATTCTTCATTTTTTTAATAATTTGCTTAGTGCATATTCGAGAGTGACAGAAGAGATGATCCCTGAGTCTGTGGACAAGGAAACCTGGATAGATTACTGCTTTATTTAATTATTTGTTTGTTTGTTCATTTATTTATTTATTGTACGTTACGCTCAAAGTGTGATGAACATTTTACAGATAAATATGTAGATATTCTGCATTAAAAACTTTAAAACATTGCTCAAGAGAAAGACAAGATAGCAGAAAATGTCTGGGAAAGTGGAAAGCAAAGTGCATGGAGAACATTTTTTGTTTTTTTTCCCAGGGAGTATAGTTCTTCAAGCTCTGAGCAGAGGTATTTATTTGAGTTACAAGTCCTGAGATTACTTTGGGGAAAGTGCTCAGAAACATTCTGAAGTTCTCAACAGACACAGGTGATGGACATTTTGTTACTGAAGGATACATTTATTTCTGAAACTGAGATTAGTTTGGTAATTAATATTCTGCTGATCTGTTTTTCTTTGCACTTCGGAAATCTCAGTGAATGATACAACTCCAAATCCCCATGTCTTATCTGCCACCCCCGTAACTCACCCTATGTGGGATCCAGCTCCTGCAGTGCTGGGAGAGGGAGTGATGGACGTTGCCATCTAGTGGGCATTTCTCGACCAGAAATGCAGACTTCACATCCACTGTGCTACAAATTTTCGGCTTGAAATGAGCAAGTGTACAAAAAGGAGGAAAATAAGAGACTTCCTTTCAGGCTAGCTTTCTGGCAGATTAGATTTACCTGTCCACAGGTGCATTTACCTGTTCACACAAGCATGCTACAGGTTTTACATCTATATGACTGAGTGCTTTGGGAGTCAGACATATTTTGTCTGCGTTAAAAACTGAAGCTTTCCATACCACTGTGTGAGAGGCCAGGAAAACTGATGTGTTCCCCATGAGCCGTGCCCAGGCAGCAGTGGTTGTAAAAAGGACAAAAGGTGAAATTTGTCATTTTACAATCTGTATGAAAATAAAAAAAAAAAAAAAAAAAAAAAAAAAGGATTCTTCATACTTAGGCAGCTGGCATGATCTTATCTGTCAGCCCCACAGAAATGAGAATTAAATCACCATCATCATCATCATCAAATTAGACTCTTCTTTCTTTTAGGAGCCTACATTTTCAGTGGCAGGCCCTCAGAGCTCGGCAGGACAGGTCCCTCCTGCTCCAACCTGCCTTGTATTAGCGAGCTGCTGGCTGGGATGCAACGCTGGCCAAGCAGCAGCTGCTTGGAGCACACCATTATGGAGAATTAGCCGAAAGTTTATTCTTAGCTCTTTCTCTCAGCTCCGGCAACATGTTCAACAGCTTGTGCATTTTGTAATGCCTCCTTTCATTACCATGGCAACTGTTAAAACTTAAGGTGTGTACAACTTGCACGCTCCTGATGCTGTAGGCTGCTGGCAAAATGAAATCCTCAGTCTGCACTGTTCCTCGGTGCTGTTGATTCAAAAGGCCACTGTGCGCTGGGAAGGCAACTGGGAACATGTGTTCGCAAAGTACTTTAGGCGCAAGAGTGCAGTTTGATGTTCAAGAGAGATCGTGAATGTGATTTTTCTTTCTTGCTATTCATTTGAGCTGAGGGAAAGGAGCTGTCACTTCTTACTGAGTTGCTTCTCCTCTTCACACCGTCCTGAACAGGCTTTAGCACACAACGGATGCATTGCTGCTTTGTAAAATGCAGCTTCAGATTATTCACTAGAAACCAAGTAACAAGGAGGGTAGTAACTGCAGCAAGGTCACAGGTAGATCACTGAAGTATAACTTGGTGCTGAGGAAGTATCTGATATTACTAAATGGGAAATTATGGAGCCATTTCCCCTTGCTTTCATTCCCGAGTTGCTCATTTCAAGCAATCTGATTTGCCAGTCAGATGGTAGCTATAGGAGTCTACCAGAAAAAAAAAAAAAAAAAAAAAAAAAAAAAAAAAAAAAAAAAAAAAAA
>NW_024962253.1:4169967-4271923 GCF_019238085.1 Lagopus leucura
AAAAAAAAAAAAAAAAAAAAAAAAAAAAAAAAAAAAAAAAAAAAAAAAAAAAAAAAGAACTGCTGTGGGGGGATCTGAACCTAACAAACCCTTCAACGTTTCACTTGGATACTGAACCTAACAAACCCTTCATTGTTTCACTTGAACAATGTGTCATTGAACTTGTATATGCTTTAAATCACCACCATAGTTGTACCGAGACTGAGAGTGGCTGAGGATGTTGCATTAGCTTAGAATAGTTGCCTGCAAAAACAGACTCTTCTTTATGCTGAAATCTTTCATAGTGAAGCCAATTTTCCTTCCTTAAAAATAATTTTGCAGGAAATTGCATTTTTGCTGTGAATCACAACCATTAATAATTTTTGCCATGGAGAAATCTTACAGAACAGAAAAGGGTTGAAACCTGTAGAGTTTTTCAGAAATTAAATTGGGTTCTATAAATTAAATTGGGTTATATAGAAATTAGTCTAAATAGCCAGACAATTTAATAAAGGATGCTACACCCTCTATGTATATGGCAATATTCCTTCTCTAGATTTTTTGTATCTTATAATAAATCTAAAAAGGGAATAATATCTCTGCAAAGAGGATTGTTTAGATTATTTTAAAAAATCCTGTAGAAAACTTATTTCTCTGTCTTAATTTTGCTAAGACTCTGTGTCTGCACCAGTGTCTCAAAATTCTGAATCTCAAAGCCTTTCAAGAAAAAAGACTACAACTGTCCTGAGATCACATAGCAACACTTTTCACGTCTGAGAAAATAAATCCACACAGTCCTGTGCTCTGAAGTCACCTTTTCAAACCTGTGCTTATAGCATTTAAAGCTATTCCTCTCTGTCTTGAAGAAAGAATGACAAAAAGTCCCACATACCTCCCCTTTCTCCCTCTCCCTCCAAATACCTAATCTTCCCAGAAACAGAAACAGGGGATTCTGAATCATTTTAAGCTGTTCATTTACATGGCTTCAGCTCTGTGTGCCCCACAACCTGCAGAGATTTGGAGCCAATTAGGTTGCAGTTGCAAAATCAATCCTTTTATGCATTCATTACTTCTTCCTTTTTTTTTTTTTTTTTTCTCTAATAGAATTAGATGATCAAAATACATGTAAAAGGAAACAAAAGATAAAACCTGTTAAAAATGTTTGTGTTTTGGTGAGTGTGTTGCTTTCAAACTAGCATCTCCAGCTGCTATATATGTGATAGTTAGTTATCTTTTCAATTATATTTTGAAAGGAACAAATTTCTTCCTGTCTAAAGTAAGCAACAAGCTTGCAAGGAGGCAACGGCTGCACTGTGGCTTGCAGCTTTCTTGCGTGCTTGAAATCTTGTTGCCCGGAAAAAAAAAAAAAAAAAAAAAAAAAAAAAAACAGGTAATGCTGAAACACTGACCATTCGACTGATAGAAATTTTAAGCTGAACCCTTGTTAGTGATTTTCAGTGTAGCTGCAGTGATTTTAGGAGAAATACTGCAATTTATCCTACACAGGAATCTGAATTTTCTTTTCTTCTCCCTCTTTTTCTCTCTCCCTATCTCCTTTATCTATCTATCTATCTATCTATCTATCTATCTATTTATTTGAAGTTGTGATTTTCTGCTCCAATGCACGAATGACTTCAGGGAAAGATGAATCTGTTTGCAGGGTAGTGGGCTAGTAGTACACTCATCCATCTGTACTCAGTACTGGTGAGGCAGCACCTTGAGTACTGTGTTCATTTTTTGTACCCTCACTATGAGAAAGACATTGAGGCCCTGGAGCACATTCAGAAGAGAGCTGTGAAGTTGGCAAGGAGTCTCAAGCACAGGTTTTATGCGGAGTGATGAGGGAGTTGAAACTGTTCAGTCTGGAGAAAAGGAAACTCAGGGGTAACCTCTACAACTACCTGAAGGGGAGGTGGTGGTGAGGTGGGTATCAGGTTCTTCTGCATAACTAGAGATAGGATGAGAGGGAATGGCCTCAAGTTACACCAGAGGAGGCTCGGGTTGGACATTAGGAAATAATTGTTTGAGAGAGAGTGGTCAGGTGCTGGAATGGGCTGCCTAAGGAGGTGATGGAATCACTAACCCTGGATGTGTTCAAGATGTACTGAGGGTTTAGTGGGAAATATTGGTGATCTTGGGGATCCTTTCCAACCTTGGTGATTCTATGATTCTAATGTTTTTTGATTCTATTTGTACCCTACTCTCTTGGTCAGGAGTGAACTCAACTCTCATAACCAGAGGGGTTACATAGTAGTGAGATGCTGTAGAGAGCACACTGGCCTGGAATTTAGCCCTAGGATTCTTTAAGATAATATTACAAATGTAGTGAGATGGTAACAGTGATCACAAATGTCCACCCGTCCACCCAGTAAGCTTAGGGAAAGCAACAGAGAAGCAGAAATAAAAAAGTTCTGAGTACCTTCAGAGAGGGAATCTCAGATATGCTGTACCTTCATACTTGTGTATAGAATATACCTACTCCAAATGGCAAGATATTTTCCAGTTGTGCATAACATTTCAGGAAAATTACTCTTTGAATAATCTGAGTTGAGCAACTGAGTTGCAGGACATGGTCGTAATACACGGTGTTGCTACCTGAAAGCATGTCTGAGCACCACAGGGAGATGAAGTGCAGTTCCAGCAAGCCTTTTTCTGTTTTCCCAGACCCATGTGGGGAAAGGAAAAGAATGCATCAAATGCTAAGGACAGACATTTGCTCCCAGTGAGTAGAACAGCTGACTATGGCCTATCTCTATAATTGCTATATAAAAGCAAGATTGTCACAGCCAGGAAAATAGTCAACACGGATAAGAAAGGAAATAAAATCAACATCCATTAGAAATAAAACTAGAGAATCCTGCTTTATGGCAACTATTTCATTGCTTGGTGACTGCACCTGATGACAACTGATCACACATTTGTTCAGCCAAAGCACCCTTGTCATGGACATGCAGTTTTGGATATCTGTCTCAAAATATTGTCAGCTTTCTTGAAAATGAACTTAAATACAAATTTTCATTGCAGTTAGTAGAAATTGTTCAAGAACTTCAAAGATCTGATTGAGGGCTGAATTAGAGTTAATCACAAAGATTTTATTTCTGTACAAAGTCAGGAATCAGGATTCTATAAAAAAAATAAAAAATAATTTAAAAAAAGATTTTGAACTTGTATTGACAAACAGAAGAATCATAGGCCTGGATTCTCAGATCTTATGAAGTCTAAAGGCAATAACAGCACAGTATAGAGGATGTAATACTCTCTGAAATGTTATGGGATCCCAATATCTGCTCAGATTTCATACTACTTGGCAGAGAAGAGTATAAGTTGCTCAGGTTAGAAAATAAGCACTAGAGCCAGCACTGAAATCAATAAGACTATTCCTGAGAGCGAGTCCTCCCTGTAGAGATATATAACCTCCATGGTGGCATCTTGAAGGCTGGCAGGGAACCCGGGAGAGAATCCAGCAACAAGAAACTTGGACCTATTCCTGGCTTTGCTGCTCCTTAATGGAGTAGTAACCTTCCGATTCGTCATAGCTCTTCTATCCATGTTAGGAGAACAGATCATTTCCATGTAAGTCAAAGAAGAACTAGAATAATCCTTAACACAGATGCTCTTGCTGAGAGTGGCAGAAAAGAAATGCTACAAATCCAGTTTTATTTCTAAGACTGTGCAATGGCTCGGAGGACCCCATTGTTTGTTTCTGTTCAAGATTCAGAAGTTTAAGTTCAGAAGTTCCAAGTTCAGAAGATTAATGACTACTTTGGTGGACTAGTAGCCGTAGGAATTTTTTTATTTAAAAAAAAAAAAAAAAAAAAAAAAAAAAGAGAGAGAGACAGACCGAGAGACAGAGAAGAGAGAAAGAGTCTCCTTCGAAGGCTACTCTGAAGCAAGCAAGCCTATAGGTACAGTTTCATCATCAATTTCACCTAACTTAATATTCTACAAGTAGCAAGAAGGTGCAGACATATCTTTTATTACCAGCCATGTGTTAAAACCTTCTTGCCACATCATACCAGCACATTTCTCAATCATTTTTATTCTGGCTTATTTTCAGCAAGGCCTGGCTGGCCAATAGCCTATTGCTGTTGCAGAGGAGAGGTAGAGGTGTTCCTTTTAGTAACAGTGTAGTCTCAGATTGGCTTAAATGCAACTGCACCTGGATTTCAGTTGAACATCTAACCTAATTAGCATCCCGTGACAGCTGAATACTGACTTTAGTGGCTGTGCTGTCTGCTTTGTTGTTGTTAGCAAGATATTTTCTCCTCAAGCTGTTCACTAAGTTGTGCTGTCCACAAGCATTTTTACATTGCCACTCAGTAAACTGAATGAAAGAACTGAGACAGCGGAAAAATAGCCTGTCCACAGAAAAATGGTAATTTTCCAGTTCACCCTTCTGGTACATGCTGACTGTGCAAAGGTGTGCAGAAACTGTATAAACTGGTGTAAAGCAGAACTGTGCTCTTTGCTTCAGGACTGGTCATTATGGCTGTGAACGAGCAGGTCTCAAAAGTGCCCCTTGCATGTTGCCTGAGCTAGAAGAAATAGCAGAAGACCCCTACAGATCATTTAGCATCAACAGAATTTTTTTTCCAATGGATATTCTGCAACTGGTTTATGACCCTTTTACGCCGCATAAATGTTTCTAAGAATCCCAGAACTGAGCCTCTGAATCACAACCATTGCATGGCTTTAATTAACTGATGCTTGTAGGATACACTGAACATAAACAGTGTATCTCTAAATGCTAATTGTTGTTATTGAACCCCCATGCTTCCTAGTGCAGTAATAACCTGTACAAAGCCTAACTTACTGGTATACAAGATCCAATTGTGTATCTTCCTCAAGGGATATTTATCTTCACAGCATGATTGCTAAGATAAATGCTAAAGTTTAAAAATCAGAAGTGCTTACTTCAGGGCATTATGACAAGACAACAAAAATATAAACTTGACAGAATAAAAGCTTATGCACATAAATTATGTAAATTATGTAGTTTTTTAATTGAAATATATTTCATAATAGATTTCATAGCCAATAGATTATTTTTCAAGGCATTCTTTTTTCATAAATGATAATAATTTGCAAAAGACATTTTTAGCTCCCTGTAGCTTTACAGAAATATATATATATTATATATATATATTACAAAAAAAAAAAAAAAAAAAAAAAAAGAAGAAGAATAAACAGCAGAGTATTGCAGTAATAGTCAACATAACAATTAGATCAGTTTGTTACGAGGAGGGGGAATAGAACTGTCTTCACGAGCTGTGCTACGATGAGCGCTGCTGGCTCTCTGGCATTGTGCACTGTTTCTTCTCATCTGAAGGGGAGCAATGCCACACAGCAGATGTTATAGGAATAGCAGCCACTGGAGACGTTGTCTTCAGCAAAGACAAACCAGACTAAGAAACTTAGCTTTGTTTTCTTTTCAATTTGATTCAGTGTCTGTGATTTTTATTTTTTTTTATTTTATCCTGAGGAGTGATGTGAATTTCTTAAAATTTCAGTGAATCCCACAACCAAAAGTAAAACATCATGTGTATTTCATGGCTTTTAAAAGCCAAGCACCCAGGTCCAGTAGAAATAGGACTGTTTTTGCCTGGGAAATTAAAAACACCTACAAGGGCTTCAGAATGCACAGTTTTGGCCCTTGTATTTTACTCTGTAACTCAGTCTTTTCATGCTCATCTTGTGACTAAAAGGAGCTGAAAATGAGCTTATTGGTAGCTTCATTGCTGCATATGCCCTGTCTGCTCCTTTTTCACCCAAATAGGATAAAAATAGGAGTGCTTTGGAGCTTTCTCTAAATATCCCTCTCAGTTCTGGGTAAAATGTATGTAGGGAAGATTAAACTGCACTTGAAAGTATATATGGTCAGCATTTAACTGACAGATGTCATCCAGGAAAGGAAGGCTATCGGTTCTGCTGCTAGAAATTAGGAGAAATTAAATCAGCAACAGCCTTTCGAACCACTTAGTGAGGAGCTTTCTGCTTTTATATCTGGCAGCTCCCCTCTTTCCAGAGGTGTTATTTAATCTAGCCACGAAGTCACATCTGCGGTTTTAATTAGCGTGTGTCTGTGTTGTTTTTCCTTCTCTGTGTAGCACACTGAGCGCCAATGCGTATCAGGCCCTTTAGAGCGAGCACATTTACTTTAAGTACCGCTGGGCCAAATTCTGATTTTCAGTAATTTCCCTGCAGTCCTGTGGACCTCAGCAGGACCCCTCAGATCTACACTCATCTCACTGAGAACAGAATCTGGTTCACGGTTTTTGAAAGCCTTGTTATCAGTGAAGCAAGCTATTGAGTTGCATGGTGCTCTCATTTTTACCTTGTTAGTGGTAAGATTATCTTTCAGGATAGTTTATCCACCGCAAGTTTTGGGTCTCAGCACAGTGGTATATGATTTAAGCTGTTCTCAACAGTATAAAAGTGTTATAATAATAATGATAATTTTAATGTCTTAATAGTAATGAGAGCAATAATAACATCCAAATGTCTGACTCACAGTAAATCTTAAAGCAATAGATTTTAGAAAGATTCTCAGAACCACTTTTTATCCTGAAAATTGAGAAATGAAATTTTAAAGAAGGAAGTTAGCTGCCTGAAGCCACCTAGAGAAACAGAACGAGAAGTCAAAAGACAAATGCTTTGTCTCCTGTGCTGTGTCCACGGAACAATGCTGTCTCCTCATACTGGGAACGGTTCTGTAATTACGTGCATTTTTCTTCTTCCTTCATTTTATTTATTTATTTATTTATTTATTTATTTATTTATTCAAAAACGTGTAGACAGAAGGACAAACACTTCTAGAATGGATTTCTAGTCCCTTCACAAAGAATAATGACCAGTGCCTCAGGTTCTGTGAACTGGTGTACTTTGTGCTAGATGATGTCCAGTGAAGTTACGAAACTTCCTGTTCTCAGCTGCAAAACCTGGAGCCTCCAGGTTTCGAATTCTTATTTCAACTGGAGATAAACACAGATGTTAATTTAGTGTTGAGTTCTTTGTTGTGGAGCAAAAGAGCTGAAGATTTCATTCATCCATTGACACAGATCTGTTCTCTGATGTGCTCTAACAATCTCAATGTTTAAATCTCTGCTTCATAGTTCTGTGGTTTACTGACCTTTTCTTGAGCAGCATATCTGTTTGCTTGTCTTTTTCACACTTCTGTAAGATAGCATAGCAAAGAACAGTAATAAAAGAAAACTGGGGGTTAGAAGTAGATGATCTTTAAGGCCTCTTCCAACACAAGCCATTCTATAATCTTGGAATATTAATGACCATCCTTCTAAAAAATTACTACAAATTAGTTGGGAAACAAATGGGGAAGGAAGGCAAGGTGAAGCAAAAGAAAAGTCAAAGAAAGGCCAAGGAAAAGCAAAGCAGTAACAAAGAAAAAGAGAATGGAAGGGGAACGGGAGGAGAAGGGGAGGGGGGAAGGGGGCATGGGGAAGAGGGAATGGAGAAGGGAGAAGGGAGAAGGGAGAAGGGAGAAGAGAAGGGAGAAGGGAGAAGGGAGAAGGGAGAAGGGAGAAGGGAGAAGGGAGAAAGAAGGGAGAAGTCTCCTTCTCTGGAGATGTTCAAGACCTGCCTGGATACCTACCTGTGCAACCTGGTGTAGGGAACCTGCTTTGGCAGGGGGGCTGGACTCGATGATCTCTGGTGGTCCCTTCCAACCACTACAATTCTGTGATTCTGTGATTCTGTGAAGGGAGAAGGGAGAAGGGAGGGGACGGGAGGAGGGGAGGGGAGGGGAGGGGAGGGGAGGGGAGGGGAGGAGAGGGGAGGGGAGGGGAGGGGAAGGGAGGGGAGAAAAAAGAAATCTCTTTTTTTTTTTTTTTTAACAATGAAAGGTCTGAATCCAAAATGGAAAAGAAAAAAAGGTTAAAACAGAGTGCTGATAATGTTTCAGAAACCACAAATTTAATTCCCAGCACTTCTGATTTCATTAAGAACTGCAGCCATTTCCACTGGCAGCACAATTCTTGATCTTGACAAAAATAGATGGGGTGGTTGGTGGAAGTGGTAAATTCCAGAAGTGGCACTCTGTCTTCTAAATCAGGAGGTCACACCCTCAAGTCTTGAGTGAAGAACTCAATCTTCCCCAGATTCCACAAACCCTGTATTACAGGTACTTGCTTATGTGAGTTCCCGAATGACAGATTAAAACTCTCCCTCCTGCTGATTTTTTCAGCATTTTCCCAGATAAAGCTACAGTGCATAAGGTAAAACAAAAACAAAAACAAAAACAAAACAAAAAAAAAAAAAAAAAAAAAAGGAAGGAAGCAAGGAGGGGAGGAAGGAAGAATGAACGAACAAACAAACCTCATCAGAATAATGCAGTTATCTTCAGCATTCCTCAAGTGCTGTACTGCTGGCACTGTGGGGTCACAGGAAGAATGAAGGTTGCTTCTCTCTCCTGATATTGGTAAGATAGCTATCTATTTCCTTCAGAAATCAGCATTAACTCTTCCCACACCCACAATTCACTAGTGTTCTGTAGCTATGTCAGCATCATATTCAGAGGGAGGAAGCTACTGATAGTTGAGTTTTAGCATTGTGAAGTATAAAAATGTGATGTTTTCTGTGAAGCATGTTAGTTCTCACTGAGCAGCACTTCTAAGGCTTAGAGAGATGGTAAATTTCAGGAAAACAAACAAACAAACAAAAAAACCCGCAGAATTCCCTAGTTCTTAAATATTCTGTTTCCTAAGGTATATTAAAAAATGTTAACAGATTTTCTTTATCCAATGTGGATAGCTTTTGTTTCTGTAGATAACAGTGATTCTCTAATTAAAAAAAATGAAAAAAAAAAAGAAAATAAAAATAAAAATAAAAATAAAAACTTTTCAAGTAATTTTTTTCCCCAGTTTTTGTTGTTTTTTGCTTTGGTTTGTTTTATAGTTTCAGTCTCTTCTACTCCATAATCACTGGATATCTCGAATTCTTCTAACAAGTTCAGGAAAAGTGTGTGCCCCTTCTGTTTCGTGTGGATTTGTCTGCAAGGAATTGTTTTATGTAACTGTTACTGCTAGTGATGCAGTTTGCAAAATAAGCAAGATTTTGAAAGGATTAAGTTAGATCTTACATGAAAACCACTTTAGGAAAAATATCTGTCCAGAAAACTGCTCAATAAGGAAAGGAATTTGAAATTTACAAAGCCAATCAGATTTGTGTGCATCAATGTACGTTTTTAACATAGGCATTGTTTTGCTAATGCGAATCGGAAGTAGTCCATTGTCCCCCGTTGTACTTTCTTTATAGTCACCAGGATGGGTGAATTATGCTCATTGTGAGAATCCTGGGCAGATGTGAGAATAATCTGCTAGAGAAATAACAGGTCTAAGGTGAAAAGCAGGAAATTATTGCAATTTTATAGCAATTGCCATCGCTACTTATTCTGCCAGATCATAGGGTTACGTGAGAGCTGCCAGAGTATCTTAGTAGTGTCTGAACTGCAATAAAGGTGATCGTGGTTTATGAGTTGGCTCAGATATCCATAGGCTTTGTCTTCTCTCTAATGAGAATGTTATAAAATCATTGAAGATATTGTTTCCATCATACATCATCATCATCACTGCTATAACCTCTTACAGTATAGAATATGAAACAGACTACAAAGGCATCTCTGGTTGAAAAGCTATATACCAAGACTCAACAATTTGGCTCTGTCAAGCTCTACAGAAGATTGTTGTAGGTTTTTGTTTGTTTGTTTGTTTGTTTTAAATTAAACAGAGAAACTTAGTTTTAACTGTGTAACATCTTGGTGTCCTGGTGTCCTGCTTGCTTGTATTTGTAAACATATTCTTGGAGAGTTTTCAGGATTGGAAATGGCTGTTCTGAACGTGATTTTTTTTTTTTTTTTTTTTTTTTTTTTTGTCAAAGCAATCAACTAAAAGAAAAGGAGAAATCCTTTCACACTGTTCTAAAAAACTGTGATAAATAATTTTATATTTGCATATCATAAAATATATACAGACTTTACTATTGATAGGAATATGTACATATGTCCTTTAGTTTTTAGATCTTACAGAACTTTTGTTGTATAATAATAATGCTGCCAGTGAATGACACTTCTATTATGGTTTCCAATGTAATTTATGGGGATGGTAGTCCCCATAACTAGTGTTTTGATGAATTTAATTTGTATCAGTGGCTCAGATAATGAATCCACAAAGATGTGCTTTATGCTGGTGTATTAGGATGTAATAAATCAATCAATCAATAAATAAATAAATAAATGAGGGAAATTTGGTTGGAAAACTGCCTGGCAAATTACACTAAGATTATGGAGCTTCAGGTATGTAAACCTTAGGCTTTGACCAAAGAAAAGGCCTTCTCAAGATCCTTGCAGAATTTCCCAGGGGATAATGGGAGTATACGAGCTCTGCTGTTTTACAGTCTGAACAGAAACGGTGCAAGGAGGTAGGAAAGTCATACCTTTCCCCTACCACCACCTGTTCTGGAGGGAGAATTCATCCTTCAGAGGACAAACAGAATATTTGCAGTCAAGAGGATCCAGAGAAGAAATACCTGGATCTTCTTCAGAGATGTCTTGGTGTGTTCCTTGGCCACATCCTTATCTTATGGTCTCATTTGTGCTCTAGGTCTATATATTTCTGTCTACCAAGAGAAGATGTCTGTCTATATCTGAAGCCTTTTACAGGGACCTGATTCCTGAGGCTATGAAAATATGAGTATACATAAGTAACCTTGAGCTGTCTACTTGGAACGATAGTCAAAACAGTATATTTGTACCAAATATGAAGCTCGATTTAAGCATCTAGAAATATGCCTGTTTGTGGAGCAATGTATATGCTGAACTTCTTGGACAGAATATTGCTCCATGATGAAAAAAATATTCATGAGAAATTTGAGCTCTTATTTCCATAGCTCAAGTGTAATAATATCCTTTGGAATTTATATGGCCACACAAAACAAGCCTTATTCTTTTTCTTTTTTTTTCTTTCTTTTTTTCCCCTCACAGAATTTTCTAAGCTTCCTAAAGTAGTGATGTTACAGTAGAATTGATACTGCTATGCAGTACTAAATGCTACATTAAGAGAGATAGCTTTTACAACACCAGAAGCTATTCAGGAGTTGGTATCCTGTGTATATGTAAGGAAGATTGGGTAATGAGTGTTATATTTGTTATAAAGAGCAAGGTATTTTGTAACATTTTCCATATTCTGAAACCACACATGTGAAGTTAGATGTTATGTCATCCAAGAGATGGGAGAGGAAGAGACTTTCTGTGCATAAGGGGAGCTTCCTATGTTGTCTTATCCCCTGTCCAAGGAGTTCTGAATCCTTTGATCATCCGTGTTTATATCCTCTCTTACGCAAGTCCCCATCTCTTGTGGTTCTGACCATCCACCCTTACACTGTGAAGCAAACAACAAGAGCACTGATGATATAGGGTGAAAGGCTTTGAGACAGATGAACACATGGGCAATTGCAATACATATTCTATATAGCACCCTTTAATGACATGTAGTCTGCAAACCTCCTACAACTTGACATGGATTCCATGATCTACTCAGCTGTTTCACATGCATGTTTTTCAGCTGTTATCTCCCACATCATTATCCCTAGGTTTGAACTGAGAATACAGATACTGGAGTAACATTCTTTCTCTTCCCAACTTTTCCCCACAGATACCTGATTTGTGTTTAAAACTTCTGTAGCACAATCAGTACTCATAGCATCCTGTGTCTAACATTCCTTTCTCAAGCAAAACCACCATGGGAATCACAGGGAGTATTTTCTCTCAGAGCTTGCTGAATGTTTCTTTAACAGCTTCATTTCCTTTCCTGAAATCACTTTTTGCATTATTAATATGATGAGTTTTAAGACAGGCATTATTCTTCTGTGTTTTTGTGGTGTTTTTATTGCATTTATTTCTTATTTGCATTACAGCAATGATGCCAGAGTGCGCAGTAAGATCTTATTGAGTTGTGAGCTGTATATTCTTGGAAAAAGTTGCATCTCGCTGTTATTATAATGAAATTAGACTTCTTCATTTTATATTCTGCTAATATGAATTTTCTCTTGAAGTAATTTAGCACACTTTAGAGTTACTTCTTTCCTCTCTAATGTGGGATGAAGCCCACTTCTTAACATCAGCTAACGAATCCTGTGCTCTTGCAGGATATCAGGACTTCAGCAGAGCTTTTGAGTTCTACTTCACTCTTCTTGTGGAACAGAAGACATTCAAAGGTTTGCATATTTTGTATCCAATATCCAAGATGTATTTTCTTTTAAAGCACTTGTGGCCTTAATTTGCCTTGTGCTGAATGCCGAAGGGAAGAAAATGGAAAACACTGATGCTTCTGTGAATCTTTGTAAATGGGATTTATTAACCAATCTGTATCATTCTGGAAATCCAGTGGCAAGTCTAAATTAAACTGATAAATTATTCTTCCTCTTCAGCCAATAGTAAGCCATACACCCATTTCCTATTGGAGAATCGCTGTAAAATATTTCAATTTCCTATGAAAATGTCAGTCTCACTAAAGAAGCCTAGGACACTCATTTAACCAGACATTTGGACTTTTTTTATTCAAGGAAATTACTTCCATTCTAGAGGATTGGAAATTCCTTGCATGGAATGCTAAAAGATCCTAAGTATGGAATAAAAAAAAAATCCTAAAATCTTTGCGCTTTTTAAAAGTTATATACAGTTTCAAAATTTTTTTAATTAAAAAATGAGTAAGAGGGAGAGCTTTGTATAAATAGATATCAAGCAAAAACAGTGAAACTCAGATACTAAAGTGTCATTAGGTGCTCCTATTAAAAAGCGGGAGGCTCTATAGCATCATTTACTCATTAAATTAAATTGCAGATATTTTACTCCAAAAATTGTAGGACTATTCTCTCAATTTGTGTGAATCAGTAAAGCTTTGATGATATGTTCTCTGCACTAAACTGAAACTAAACTAAACCTCTGAACTGAGGTTCAATAAGTCCAAGTGTCAGGTCCTGCACTTTGGGCACAACAACCCCATGCAGTGTTATAGGCTTGGGGACGAGTGGCTGGATGACTGTGAAGAAGAGAAGGACCTGGGGGTGTTGGTTGATGCTCAGCTGAACATGAGCCGACAGTGTGCCCAGGTGGCCAAGAGGGCCAACGGCATCCTGGCCTGCATTAGAAATGGTGTGGCCAGCAGGAGGAGGGAGGTGATCATCCCCCTCTACTCAGCACTGGTGAGGCCGCACCTCGAGTATTGTGTTCAGTTTTGGGCTCCTCACTGCAGGAAAGATGTTGAGGCCCTGGAACGTGTCCAGAGAAGGGCAACGAAACTGGTGAGGGGTCTGGAGCACAAGTCTTATGAGGAGCGGCTGAGGGAGCTGGGATTGTTTAGTCTGTTTAGACTTAAAGCTCTTTCACAGGGGTCTTCTATTTTGTATTTTTTAAACTTTTGGCACTTCAAAGTCTTGGTCTTCTAAAAAGTCCTTGTTGCAAAATTATTAAAATTATTCATGATATTAATAATAGTCGCATATTCATTGCAGTGAGAAGGAAATCTTATTACTGCAAATTGTCAGTCAAGATTTTGATTCTCTGTGTCTGTGTATGTGTGTGTCTCAGTAAAACTGGTTTGGGTTTTGAAGGCAGTAAATTTGGTCTTGTCTAAAATTCATGGAAAATTTTCAGATTCATTTTTGCTTGTAATTCCAGATAATTGACTCTTAGTCTTTGAAACTAACAAGCTCTCCTGGATCAAGAGATCCTGAAAAGATTCTCTAAAACCCCCACTGATCTTGAAGTTTTACACTCTTGTTTCTTTATGTATTTTCATCATTAGTGTTATCTCAGCTGATTATCATTCTGTAATCAAAGTATTAGTTTTGTATGTGAAAACCCAATCCCACGTCTGACATGTCTTACATAGATTTTCTATCATCATCCACAGCAATGTGTCCAGGCAAGATCTAAAGGCCACTGCATTTGACCACAGCCATTGAAGTCAGATAAGTTTTGTTTATTCTGTACAATTTCCTTGCTGTTCCCCATCCTTATTCCCATCAACTGTTGTATCCCTTTTTCTGAGGAGACATCAATGGAGCAGAAAGAAAAACAAGAAATAAGATGTTTTCCAGGGCCCTATTCCATGGGTGTCCAACCATCTGTCTTGTCTGGACCACTGCATGAAGAGGAATTATCTAGGGCCATATCTACAAGGGTTGCTCTGAAAGCGAGACTTCCTATTTAATTCCATAAAAACTACAACCAATTTGAAGAACACAATAGCAAAATTCAATAGAGTGAATTCTCAGCTAAAAACATCCTTATTCGATAATCACCACCATTAGCTATACATTTTCACCAGCAATGAACAAGAGCCTGAATGCCACACTTGCAACAACATGCACAAGCAGAAGCAATTCATTGTCAATGTTGTCATGTCTGAAGTGCAACACCTGAAGCCTCACTGTACTTATATCCACTGTTTGGTCTCCATAAATGTTCAGCAAGCATCAATGAATGTCAATGAGTACAATTTTTTTCTGTGGGGAGGAACTCAATTCCACACCTCTGCTTCATGTTCACTTCCATGTCAGATGTCATTATGTCAGACTTCCCCTCTGCTGCCATCTGTCATAGAGCAACAAAATGTAATAGAATATTCTCAGAAAGTTTTAGCCTCTACTGCGATACCACCAACATTCACCTTTGAAGCGGGACAACGTAAAACAGGAGGCACTGTTTTCAGAGCAGTCTTCATAAGCTATATAATATAGTTAATGTGCATAAGTGACAAAACGTGTTTTTGTTTGTTTGTTATTATTATTTTTTAATTAAAACATGCTAAAAAGTAAGCAACAAAAACATAAAACTAGTGAGAAATCTGACCTTGCTTTTCTAAAAACCAACTCATCAGTCTGATTTGATGTCAATGGTTGATATTCTTAGCTCTCAATATGATTGTCAGAGATTTTTTATGAAATGTGACTTTTCCTATGCTTCATTCTTGAAAACAGAAAATTTGCTCACAAATGTAGATTCTGCTAAAAATTGATGGCATGAATAAGTGTGATTGTTAAGTGAGAGATAACTTACTCTCTGGTAAGTCCACTAAAAGCCTAGTAAAGAGACATGATCAAGTTTTTACTGTAATTCTATTCCATTTGAAAATTCTCAAGTCAATTTAGGTCAATTGACAAAGGAGTTGTAAATAAAACAAAAACTATCTTCTTTTGGCAGTCTTGAAACCTACTCTCAAACTCCTTTATGAAAATGAAAACCAAAGCCTTTCAAGGGCTTTGACACAGTACACCCATACAATATCCTTCTCTCCAAATTGGAAAGATATGGATTTGATGGCTGGACTGTTGAATAGATGAAGAACTGGCTGCAGGATTGAGTCCAAAGAGTGATAGTTAATGGCTCCATGTCTGGATGGAGCTCCATGTCTCCCAGGGGTCATGCTGGGACAGATACATCTTTAATATCTTCATCAGTGACATTGACAGTGGGGTCGAATGCACCTTCAGCAAATTTGCATAAGACACCAATCTGCAAGGTGCAGTAGACATGCTCAAGGGATGCCATCCAGAGGGACCTAGACAGGCTTGAGCAGTGAGCCCAGGAGAACTTCATAAGATTCAACAAAGCTAAGTGCAAAGTCTTGCACCTGGGTCAAGGCAACCCCCAATATCAATATAAGCTGAGGGATGAAAGGATTTAGTACAGCCTCACTGAAAATGATAATACAATAGGTTGGTAAGCTGGACATGAGCCAGCAATGTGCTCTCGCAGCTCAGAAAGCCAACCATAACCTGGGCTGTACCAAAGAGGCCCGGCCAGCAGGTATAGGAAGGTGATCCTGCCCCTCTACTTTGTGATGTTGAGATCTCACCTGGATTACTGAGTCCTAGGTACAGAAGAGACATAGACGTGTTGGAAAGCATCCAGAGGAGGGTCACAGATATGATCCAAGGGATGGAACACCTCTCCTGCAAGGACAGGCTGAGAGAGCTGGAGCTGTTCAGCCTGGAGAAGAAAAGGGTCCAACATGACCTGTGAGCAGCCTTTCAATATCTAAAAGTGAGCTACAGGAAAGAAGGGGACAGATTCTTTAACAGGGTCTGTGGACAAGTCAAAATTGAGGGTCGTAAGGCACTGGAACAAGCTGCCCAGAGATGTGGTAGATGATCCATCTCTGGAGGTATCCAAGGCCAGACTGGAGCAACCTGATTTACCTGTGAATATCCCTGTTCATTTCAGGGACTAGATGATCTTAAAGGTCCCTTCCAAATCTAAGAATTCCATGATTTTATTTTTCACTGTTCTCAAATCTTTTTTTTTAGCACATACATTGAAGTACATAAAATTATTTACCAGTGATTTACCAGTAAATTGAATTAACACTGGACTGAACCCTCCCCAAGCCCTGGTTTCAGTCCAGACAGGGTTAATATTGCAGCAATGTTCACTTAGTGCTGAGTGACATGATGACATTGGGCGGATGCCAAGTTACATGTGGCCTGCAGGCTACAGATTGGACATTTCTGTCCTATTCATTCCTTTCACAATTTCCTCTTGAGCTTTCACATGAAGTAGCAGAGGCTAAAGCACTGTTTCCTCTGCAAGTATATGCGCACAGACAGACTGATGCCTGATAGCAACACCAGAAAGGTGTGAGAGGTCTGAATCTGAACAGGAAAGAAAGAGAGCGAACATCTTTGCATACTGCCTGTTTTGAGTCTAATGGAATTGTCTGAAGGAACAGAGATGTTACAGTGTTAAATATAAATTCAAAGGCTTTTCATATTGCATTGCTTAACTTTGCTTGTTAGAACTACACACTAGATCTTGCTTTTATGGTTTCTCACTTTGTTTTGTGCATGTGTGTAGTAGGGGAGGAAGTCCTTTTTCTTTTTTGTCAAATATTCCAACAAATAACAGATTGTTAATATTCTCTATCTCATCATCAGACAAATTTTAGAAATAAATGAATTAGTCTCTTGATGGTGGCATAGTATCTTTCTGCACATATCCACTCCTGTTCCTGCTTTCATTGATAAATGTATTATTCCAATTTATGACATTACATGGTGATGATACATAGTATACAGTTGCTTTTTTCCCCCTTTTTCATTGCCTTTTCATTTGGAAGTTGATGCTCAGTTTGCTGGCCCGGAAGCACAATGCTTTGTGGCATTATGTCTCAGTGTTGACAGTGCTGTCACTTTGAATTTCCATCTCAGCTTTAAACTAATAAGATGAGAGTAATGATTTTGAGCTGTGACTAAACTCAGGCAAATGCCTCAAAGAACTTATAAAAAATCGTCGCATATATTTTCATGTAATTTCACATTAACTGCCACTGCTTCTTTCTAAATAAATAAATAAATAAATAAACAAAACTTAAAAATACTGCAAATAAGCTTTACTAGCTTTTATTTATTTATTTATTTATTTATTTTTCATTTTAAACACAAACTCTATGCTGTAAACATCCAAGCCTCCTTGCACTACTCTGATTTGCATGTGGAGCTGTTATATTGCTTCTGTTCATGTGGTAGAAATACCGTTATATTACACTGAAGTTTTCTTTCCAAAATAACTTCATTGTTTACCATTACACTTCACCAAGGAAGTAGAGCATTTACCAATAAATTTATGAATTATCTTCCTATAGGCATACTTCTAAAACATTAGCAATGTCCTTCAAAATTTGCTACCAACACACAGACATCCCCCACTATATGCAAAGGGGGATCAGTTTATTTGGCTTCTGTTTATTCAGGAGTAAAGATTTTCTGTTTAAAGGTGAGTTACATACTTTGTGGGGTGGAGGGGAGAGAAAAAAGGAAAAGGAAAAAGAAAAAGAAAAAGAAAAAGAAAAAGAAAAAGAAAAAGAAAAAGAAAAAGAAAAAGAAACAACTAAAAAATGAAAACTTTCCTTCCAGACCCCAAATTTTACTTGAGGAAAATGAGAGTTGCACTGCACTGACCTGGAGTTGATAATCAAGGCAAGAATAAATTTGCATCATTTTCCATCAGAGATCTTAGATATTGCCACACTGGAATGAATAACAGCTTTTCTGCCACTGTCCTCTTCCCAGTATAATTTGAATTCTACAGAAAACAAAAACAAAACAAAACAAAAAAAAAAAAAAGGAAAAAAAAAGAAAAAAAGTTATTCTTACAAAGGAGAATAACAGCTGAGGAACTATTTGTCAGTGAGTTTTAACTGTTAACATTCTATGAAATCTTAGGGCATGAATCTTCATGATACAGGACAATCACAATGCTAAGGAAACAACAACACAAAATTCAAAATAATTCTTAATCTATAAGGTTTTTTTTTCAATACTATGTTAAAGGATTTTTTTTTTACAAGTTATACATACATTGTACATACATAGTATCGATTAATCGCATTGTGTGCTACAATGCCTTCTTCTTATCCCACTCATAAACATTCAAATAGATTATTATTTTCCACCATAGTTCAAAGAAGTACAAAAATCTTTTAAGGTAAAATGAGTTGAATACACAAATAATTATAATAATTACAAATAAGCTGATGCAAAGGAACTCCAGGGCAACTTGACTGTGTGTCCTCATCCAGAAAAATGCATGATTTTGTAGTTCATGTGGAATATTTCTGCAAGACATTGGTGCATATAAGTATTGCTTCAGTTTTCACTGTATGCGTAAATACAAAATATATATAATTTTTACATAGTTAATGTTCCTACAATTTCAGTTTTCCAAGTCAAGTACATTAAGATTTCACATTAGTCAGAATTAGTTTTGCCAAAAATTGAAGAAATGTAATTGCTCTAGATAAATAGGAAAGTAAGGGCAAACATTCCTAAGCTCTTTTTCTGAGGATTCGTTTTTCTACAATAGCTACATTAAAATCCGCACAAAAATGTCAGAGAAGAATTTCACCCTTAGATTCCAAAGCTTTTAATTACTTACTTGTGTTGTTATTTTCATCTGTGGCACTACATGCTTATCAAAGTATATTTCTTTGCCACAGCTGGGAAAATCAAAATTCTTTTTGTTGCATATAATAAATAAATGTTCAATTGTGAGAATGTCCTCAGGGAAAGTTCATAAAAAAAAAAAAAAAAAAAAAAAAAAAAAAAAAAAAAAAAAAGTTGAGAAATAAATGCTTACTGTGACTGCACTTGTTTTGATATAATATGCAAAATTTAATTTGGCTCTGTTATGCTAGGGACTCACACACACACACACATCTACAGACATATACATGTTCCATAAATGAGAAAATTTAAAGAGATATTTTATTAGCAATACTATTTCAGGTTTTGTTTTTTAATTCTTATCTGATTATAAATGTTCAGGTTATGACCCTGTTTGATGCATGTACATTGCCATTAGTAGAAAAAATATACATTATTACCTATATTATTGGTGAGCATGTGCACAAGCTGTTATCTTATAGCTTTTAAACTGGAGACTGTGCAAATGTAATAACAGGCTGGTGTTACTTCGAAAAGTTTAGCCTGAATAGACAAAACTTTTTTAGAAAAGTAGGAATAAAAGCAATAGAATCAAACTGAAGTTACACTGGTTTGTAAAAGAGATGAGAATCTTCACTAAAATTGTGTAATTCTTAGTCTACTACCATACCTAGAGTGTTGCAAAACTTTTTGAGCCATTACATGAACTGTGAGAAGAGAATGAACAGAAATACCAATTTAGATTAAATTTATCTCTAGTAAAAAGTTAAGTAATCTTTCTTGGATTGATTGTGATTCTGCAACCACTGGTAACTGATTTATTAGGGAATTAAGAAAGAAAGAATAAAAACAAACAAACAAACAAACGAAAAAGTCAAAAGTAGAGGTTCCTTATTTATTCCTTTTGGAACATAAATTTAGTGAAAGCTCCATGTTTGTTGCGACTCTTTGATTAATGAGCATCTTCAATAGTCTTGGTGTAACTTTTATTTCCATAGGTCCCTAAAATCTCAGTTCTTGTAATGGCACTGAGTGTAACAAGCAATTTACTCTTCTTAACTTCATCCCGCATACTTTTTTTCTTCAAAGAATGCACTGGCATTTACTTTCTCAAATGTGTCCTGTAACTTCTCTGCATACTGTAATTTGGTAGTTATTTCAAGCTCCTGAGGTGTATTGTACTTTTTTTCCCCAGAGAAATCTGGGTAGGTATTCAAAACCAATGGGAAAATCTCATCAACATTATGAGGGAAGCAAACAGCATATTTTTAATTTTTGTATGATGACACTAAACTGGGCTTTTATTCACATGCTGTCATCTTACTAACAGTGATAATTTAAAAGCATTGATTTCTGCTTTCACTTATGAAAGAAAGAGTTCTTACGCCTATATAAATGAGAAAGCAACAAAATCAAGATAAGGAAGAGCAAGACTGAATTTTCTGTCTTGAGCATTTGTTCATAAGAGTTGCAAAGGTGCCTTCCTGCTCAACTAATTATCTTTAGGTAGCTCCTTGCTCTTTGTTTTTAATGCCATGTTGAAATAATTACAAGTCTTTAATCTCCCACACAGTGTGGGATTAAAAATAGACTTTTAAAAGAGAGTTAAATAATTTTAAGGAGCCTGAGTCATCTAATGATCTCATTTGTTGGTTTATTTCTGCAATGGCCCTCAGGTTAACAAGTTGCTATTAATTTTGCAGAATCACTGAATCACACAGAATCACAGAATCAGAAGAATCTTAAGAATCACAAGGGACATATGGAGATCAGCTAGTCAAACTCTGCTAAAGTAGATGCTCTAAAAGTTGTATAGGAAAGCATCCAGGCTGATTTGGAATACCTAGAAAGAAACCTCCACAACCTCTCTGGGCAGCTTGTTCCTATTAGTTAACGGTGTACAGAGAGTGAAGTTGAATCTTCTGACCATCTCTGTTCCTTTTCCACTGTGCTGTTAACTGAAAGCCTGAAGTCTTCATGCACTTGTTCCTGTTGCTTAAAGAGAACTGTATAGATTTGTCTCTACCTACAAGCTATGTTGCTTTTAAAGAAAGTCTTTAATTTGTCCAAAATGCATGCTGAAGCTCTATTGAACTTTCAAAATAAGAATATTTTCTTTGCTGCATCATCAGATTGAAGTTGCACAACAAAAACTATTGCGACATATCTGATGTTCTCTTGAGCCTTATCTCTTTATTCACGATACCAGGGAAAGTCCTGGGACCCTGTCTTAACTGTATCTGATAATGCAGTTCTCCTGACTCAACCTCACAGTCCTAGTGACATGAAACACAGATAACCGTCCTGTGTTTCCTTTTATCACTTACTTAACTGTGCTGGTTGTGAAACCCATTTGAAAAGGCATCTGTCTTAGCAGTCTGCTGAAGTCATGATGTCCAGACTTTCAGAGATAAACATGTAAAATAGAATTTTGTATAATGCAAACAATCAAATTATCAGAGAGACTGAGGTCTCAAATTGCTATAGATGTCAGAACAATTAGCAATTAAATATGATTTGGGGTACCTATCTCTAGAAGAGATCTCTAAAAATTAAGGTCATATTTATTAAGAAAAAGAAAAAATAATACTCAAGCCTTTGCATTTTATTATTGTTCCATAACTTGTAATATTCAAGGCTTTAAGCCTACAGTAAAAGTATTGGCAATCAAATAAAAAATTAATAATCATAAAATAAAAAGGATAATGATAACATTTATTCTAATAAGCACATGGTTTAAGCCAGTAAAATAAAAGGGAATAATAACCATTATTCAAGCCCATTACAAGGAGGAGGAATAAGGGAGAAAGAAGTGACTGCAAAAAAAAAAAAAAAGAAAAAAAGAAACCGATTGCATTACTAGAAAAACATAATGTCAGTGCTTTAGAAAACACATTTTCTAAAGTCTTAGCAGCCTTACCATCAATATATTTCAACAAAAAATATACTCTTTATACATGTATTTTTCTGCAGCATGTCTTCATTTCTGATACGTTGTTTAAATGGTTTTCGCCTGCCTTAATAAGGCACATCATTTGAACAGAAACCTCACTGTGTGATAACAGGCAACACATAGCGAAAAAATGCCTCGAGGTTTTTTCCTTGCTATATTTGGCTCTCTGGGCTAAGTCGCTTTGAGTTGGGCTGATTATAATAAGCCAGAAAGTCACTACGAACTAATTATTTTCTGTTCATTTATGTGATTAATGGTGAAAACTTGGATAATTTTTACATATCTTGAGTCCCATATAATTAATCATCTTGAACTTTACAAAAAAATAAAAAATAAAACCCTCAAGGTGCCCCTGGATTTTCTTCCAAAGCATTGGAGTTTCACTGGCATTAGCTCATGCAGCTGACAAAACCAGGAGACGCTTTGCAAAGAGCTGACATGTTTGTGTAAGTCCTCAAATGGCAATGCTAAATTTCTTCAGCCACCAAAAGGCTGGGAAATAAAAAATGTTGTAGCAAGGAAGTTATTGGGTGTATTACTGATAGTGCTGGGGAAGAAAGAGGAAAAACAAACAAACAAACAAAAAAACAACATGGAGAAACTGTTCTCCAGTGATATCATATGGATTGGAGGAATCGGTGTGGGAAAGACTGTTATTTTCAATCTGTCCTTAGGCAGCCAATTCAAGCCCAGAACAATCCCAAACACAGAAACAAATGCCAGCATCTGAAAAAGCTGAAGATTCACCTTCATATTGTCAGAGTAAATAGCTCTACCTTTGTTCCATTTCACTGTCATTTGCATAGAATCACAAAATCATAGAATGGCTTGGGTTAGAAGGGACCTCAAAGGCCACTTAGTTTCAAACCCTCTACAGCAGGCAGAATTGATATCCACTAAGTCAGATAAGGTTGCCTCTGGTCACACTTCCAAGGACGGGGCACCTACAACTTCTTTTGGCAGTTTGTTTCAGCATCTCACTTCTCTCCTAGTGAAAAAGTTCCTGAGCTACGAGATATGGTTTAGTAGCTTGTGGTAACAATAGTAATGGGTGGCCGGTTGGACTAGATGATCTTGTACGTCCTTTCCAACCTTGCAGTTCTATGATTCTATGATTCCATGTCTAATCCAAACCCTCCCCTGTAATTTAAAACTATTCACCTTTGTCTTATCACTATCAACCTGTGTAAAATGTTGATTTCCCTCCAATTTATAAGCTCCTTTTAAGTACTGGAAAGCCATAATGATGTTCCCCTTGAACCTCTTCTTCCAGCTGAACAAGACCATGTTTGACAATCTTTCTTTGTGTGAGAGGTGCTCCAGCCCTATGATCGTATTTGTTGTCCTTTTCTAGACCTGTTCCAAAAGCTTCAAAACATTCCTGATCTGCAGGTCCCAGACCTGAACCTCAAAGTGGCGCAGTAGAGATGGACGATTACTTTCCTGTCTATGCATGCCACCCTTCTCTTGATGCAACCCAGGATACTGTTGACCTTCCATTCTCCAAGCACACATTTCTGACTCATGTTAAGTTTTCTTTACCAAGACCCTTAATTCATCTCAACAAGAAAGCTATCAAGCTGTTATTCCAGTCTTTACATATATCTGCCATTGTCCTGACTCAAGCACAACACCTTGCACTTGGCCTTGTTGAACCTCATTGGGTTTCTCATGTCTCATGTCTCATTTTCAGGTCTGTCCAAATGCCTCTGGATGGCATCCCTTCCTTCTCTCACATCAGCTTCACCTCTCAGATTGGTATTGTCTGCAAACTTACTGAGGGTGCACTCAATTCCATAATTGATGTCACTGATAAAGATATTAAAATGTACCAGTCCCAATACAGACCCTGTAGCACCATTCATGACTAGCTTCCACCCAGACAAAGTCATTGACCACAGCCTTCTGGCTATGACATTCCAGCCAATTCCATATCCATTGAACAGATCACCCTTGAAAACTGTATCTCTCTAATTCAGAGATAAAGACGCGGTGTGGGTTTGTGTCAAAGGTCTTGCAGACATCCAAGTAGATGACATCAGCTACCCTTCTTTTGTTAACTGATGTCATCCCATCATAAGAGAAGGCCACCAGTTTGGCCAGGCATGATCTACCCTTGGTGAAGTGGTTCTGGCTGTCATGGATCACCTGTTTGTACATCATGTGCCTTAGCATCTCTTCCAGGAGGATCTGTTTCATAGTCTTACCAGGTGCAGATTTTCAGGCTACTGGATTAAGGATACTGGATTCTTATTGTGCATTCACTCTAAAAACTGAAATTAGAAGAGAAATTGTATTCAGGATCCCCAGTCAGTGAATTTAACATTTTCGTTTTTGCACTGCAGTCTAGGACATGAAGATTTATGTTTTAATTCAAAGAAATTGTATTCAGACAACCCTTGTGATTTTTTTGTGATCGTGAGCATCTGGATACACTGGATGATTATTTCCTGACTCGCTGTTCACATTACTTGATAGTAAAACCTAGTTTGCAGTAATAGATTGAATCAGATAGTAAAATGATCACTTTTACTACCTTCACAGTTGGTGCAAGCTGATTCTATTTTCCATTGAAGAGTTTTAAATTAATTCCTGTAGTCATTATATTAGGAATTCCACTTTGCTTAGTCATTTGAGGATTTGAATTTTTATTGCCTAATGTAGGTCCATGCACAAGCTATAAGTGAGTGTTCTCCTGTCCAGCATGTGGGGAAACAAAGACAGCCCAGCTGAAGTCAGTGTTATTACTTTACATGCTCAAGGAATCCTCTCTCCTGATGTCTTGTAAGTAAGCAATGCTACTCTTCAGGAAGGTATCTCAAAAGTACATCTCCCTTCCTGTATGGTTCCCAAAGAGAAGCATCACTTTTAAAAACTTCTTTGAGGTTTATTACAACCACAGACTCTGCATTTGCTTGATCAGTCTTGATGATTTATTCAAAAGCTGCCTGTGATTTCAAAATTTTTTAAAGGAAGATGTCCAGCAGTGGCAAACAGACTTCTGTTGAATGATATATCTCTATCTGCTACCACTAAAGTCCATTTGACGTTGATTATTATGTGCTCTATTATTTAAATGATAAGATTCATATTGGTCAAGGACTGACCGTAATCTTTTGTGTAATTTCAGGGAAGGGACAGAATAGTTGACATGTGAACTCCTTGATAAATGGTTCCTTTTGTCAGAGTCAGTATCTTCACTAAGGAAGGAGTGAAAATGGAAACCTGGTGAAAAAGCTAGCAGAAAAGCATGAATTGACAGTAATTACTTGAAGAAGGCCTAGCATAAATTCTCTGAGATCATATTTCTGCAGGGAATACATCAGAGGATCATCTTATTGTGTTGTAATTACTACATCCTTTCCAATCATTCACTTTACCCCCCAACTGAATTAGCAACTAGTGAATCACAGAGTCATTGAATCATTGAATCATTTGAGTTGTAAGGGAACTTTATCTAGTTCATCTCTGTTGCAGAAATGTCTGCAGCTAGATTTGGTTGCTCAGAGTCTGATCCAGCCTGACTCTGAATGTTTCCAGGGACAGGACATCCATCAGCTCTCTGGGTAACATTTTCCAGTGCTTCACTACCGTTACTGTATTTAATTAATTAATTAATTAATTAATTAATGTTCTTGTATTAAATCTAAATCTCACTTCTTCTAGTTTAAAGCCATTTCTTGTTGTCTTTTCACAACAGACTTTGCTACAGAGTCAGTATCCTCCTTCCTTACATCTACCCTTTAGATATTGTGAGGCTGCTATCTGGTCTCTCCAGAACCTTCTTCAGGTTAAACAGTCCCAACTCTCTTGGCCTGTCCTCATAGGAGAAGTATTCCATACCTTGGACTGCTTTTGTGGTTCTCCTCTGGACATGTTCCAACAGGTCCATATTTCTCCTGTACTTAGGACTCCCTGTCTGGATTCAGTGTTCCAGGTGAGTTCTCACAGCATAGAGTAGAGGGGCAGCATCACTTTCCTTGCCCTGTTGGCCATACTTCTTTAGATACAGCCCAGGAATCTGGGCATCTTTCTGAATAGTGAGAACTACTGGTTCATGCCCAGCTTGCCATCCACTAGTGTTCCCAAGCCATTTTTGGCAAGGCTGTGCTGCTACATCCTCTTGTCCCCCAGCTTGCACTGATAGTGGGGATTGCCATGGTCCAAGTATAAGACCTTGCACTAAGTTTTGTTGAACCTCATGAAGTTCACCAAGACCTCCTACTGCTCAAGTCCGTCTCAAGTCTCTCTGGATAGCGTTCTGTCCCTCGCGGTGTTGAACTCACCACACAGCTTAATGTCATCTGTATACTTGCAGTGGGTGTACTTGATCAGTCAATTTCATTGATGAAGACATTAAAGAATATTAGTTCCAGTAATGACCTCTCTACTACTTGTCATCAGTCTCTGTCCAGACATTGAGCCATTGACCAGCACACTCTGTGTATGATCTCTCAGCCATCTCCTCATCCATCAAACAGTTGATCCATCAAATCCTTATCTTTACAACTGAGAGAGAAGGATTGTGGGGCACTATGTCACCTTGCTTAGTAAGATACTTCAGATGAGTTATATCAGCATCTTTTCTCTCATCCACACTGATGCCATCATAGAAAGCCACCATGTTGGTCAGGCAGGACTTGTCTGTGATGAAGATGTTCTGGTTGTCTCGTATCACTTCCCTGTCTTACATGTTCCTTGGCACAGCTTCTAGGAGGATCTGTTCCATGATTCTCCCTAGCATAGATGTCAGAATTTCAACCAGAGATATCTTGATTTCTGTCCACTGTAACTTAGTTTAGATGCTCAAACAAACCCCCAGCTGGGTGTTTCTTTTTATGTGCTCTTTAGAGCATAAAGTACTATGCATCAGGCCTGGAAGCCCCTACATGTTCCAGCTGGACATTACATGACCAAATGTCGTAAAGTGGACATAGTGACTGAGATTCTTTCCTTGAAATATCTCTGAATTGTTGTTACAGGCGCAGATAAAATTTGTAAACTATGCATCCTCAGGCTGATATTTTTCCTAGATCATCACATAGAAAAGGAAGCTTATTCTTACATTTTGCCTTCTGTGGAAAAGTTTCATATATGCACTTTGGTGAACTTTCAGTGATGTCAGTGGAGAAACAAAGGCATACTTCCCTCAGCAAACAATAACAATACCCTTGGGTGACAAAGAGAATAATCTCCTGGGCTTTCTTTTGAATTTTAAGTCAATATGCTGGACCAGTCTCCAGCAATTTGCTATATTTGTTATAGCTACATTAAAGCCACTAAGATAGAACTGATTTACAATGATTGACAATCGAGACTGAGAGAAATGATGCATATCCTGTTTTTGTTATTTATTATGTTTGAGTTTTATTGATTTTATGAAATTTCAAAGCATTAATAAAAAAAGAAATTTTAAAGAGTTTGGATGCCATCAAATTGTTCTTATGTAACACTGATTTTGCAGTAAGATTGGATTGTACATTAATGTTTAATTTGCCTTTTATTGTATTTTAAATGTTTTTTTTATTATTTATAATTATATGTATATTTATTATTGTGAAATGTCTTGGAATAACTTTGTCAGGAACATGTTATATAAATAAAATCATATGATCTGGTGGTAAGTGGAAAAAAAAATAAAAGAAGTGAGATATTTCCTAATAAACTTGCATATTGCAATAAGCTGCTAATATCATTTTTTACCCTCACATTTTTACAGGCTGAAAGTTACTGAGATGACAAGTTACTGCTCCCTGTTGGATCTTTGATTGACAACTTTACTTCCACCAGCCTCTTCTGCAAACTGTGGTAGAAAGCTTTAATTGTGTTTGTAATTAATTGGATTTTAATCAGACTGTATAAAGAATGTGAAGAAGTGTTTTTGTTTGTTTTTATGCATTAAAAATCTCTTTTAACATATTGCTAGAGATGCAAAAATATTTTTTGCTACAACAACTTGAAGAGTGAATTAAAATACATTCACAGTTCAAAACAAAACTAGTTAGATTAGTTAACATTTGAAGAATGATTTCATATACTTCAGAGGAAGGGAGGAAGGGAGGAAGGGAGGAAGGGAGGGAGGGAGGGAGGAAGGAAGGGAGGAAGGAAGGGAGGCAGGAAGGGAGGCAGGGAGGCAGGAAGGCAGGGAGGCAGGAAGGCAGGAAGGCAGGAAGGCAGGAAGGCAGGAAGGCAGGAAGGCAGGCAGGCAGGCAGGCAGGAAGGAAGGAAGGAAGGAAGGAAGGAAGGAAGGAAGGAAGGAAGGAAGGAAGGAAGGAAGGAAGGAAGGAAGGAAGGAAGGAAAAAACAAACATGAAGCTTAGTTTAATTTAAAACAAAAACATCTATCATTTTGAATGGATCTATCAAGAAAGGTATTTTAAATTGCTAGCATTTAAACTTGTACATATTCATTAATAATTTTCTATGAGAAAAAATATTTTTCTACTCTTTGTGCACAACACTGCAGCATCTATTGAAATAATGTTTTGCCTTATCAGAAAGATAAATCTTAATAAGAAAGACAATCAAAGGCAAGTGGAGAAACCAAATCTTCCATAATGTTATTTCAGTGTACCAACTGGCAATGAATTGAATGCAGAAATCTATGTGGGAGTTCACAGTCTTTTCAGTGTCTTCAGAATCGGTATGAGTGAGTTGTCCCTTGTTCCCACATTCTCTTTTTCCTTGCCTTGCACATTATCCAGTTCTTCACTAAAACTGCATCTGTGGAGTTTTATGCCTGAAAAAATGCTGACCTAAGACTTTAATGCACTCAGGTAGATAGTCTTTTACATTTTCCAGATAATACTATTCAAAGGTATTAAACATAATTAATCACAGAATCACAGAATCACAGAATTGTAGGGGTTGGAAGGGACCTCCAGAGATCATCGAGTCCAACCCCCCTGCCAAAGCAGGTTCCCTACACCAGGTCGCACAGGTAGGTACCCAGGCAGGTCTTGAACATCTCCAGAGAAGGAGACTCCACAACCCCCCTGGGCAGCCTGTTCCAGTGCTCCGTCACCCTCACTGTAAAGAAGTTCTTGGGCACATTTGTGTGGAACTTCCTATGCTGCACCTTATGTCCATTTCCCCTTGTCCTGTCTCCACTCACCATTGAAAAGAGTCTGGCTTCACCACTCTGCCCCCCACACCTCAGATATTTATAGACCTGGATCAGGTCCCCTCTCAGTCTTCTTTTCTCAAGACTGAACAGACACAGTTCACTCAGCCTTTCCTCGTAGGAGAGATGCTCCAGGCCCCTCACCATCTTTGTGGCCCTCTTTGTGGCTGGACTCTTTCCAAGAGATCCCTGTCTTTTTTGTACTGGGGAGCCCAGAACTGGACGCAGTGCTCCAGATGAGGCCTTACCAGGGCAGAGTAGAGGGGGAGGATCACCTCCTTTGACCTGCTGGCCACGCTCTTTTTAATGCATCCCAGGATGCCATTGGCCCTCTTGGCCACAAGGGCACTCTGCTGGCTCATGGCCAACCTGTTGTCCACCAGGACACCCAGGTCCCTCTCTGCAGAGCTCCTCTCCAGCAGGTCATCCCCCATCCTGTACTGGTGCATGCAATTATTCCTCCCCAGATGCAAGACTCTATACTTGCTTTTGTTAAACTTCATCCATTTTTTTTTTCTGCCCAGCTCTCCAGCCTGTCCAGGTCTCGCTGAATGTCAGCACAGCCTTCTGGCATGTCAGCCAATCCTTCCAACTTTGTATCATCAGCAAACTTGCTGACTTATTAATAATAATAATAATGATAATAAGAATAAGAATAATAAGAATAAGAATAAAAGAAGAAGAAGAAGAAGAAGAAGAAGAAACATAAGATAAGTAGAAGTGAGACAAAAAAGGGGGTTGGCAAAGAAACATAAGAGTTTGCCAGAATCACTACAAAAATAAGTCTATGGGCTGAGTGCCAACAACACCATTTAGGTGACACCATCCTTTTTGACACAGCATCCTGTTGGGTCTGGTAATATTGAACCATTTGCAATGACAAGACCATGAAATGACTCAGGAGGTGAAGATTTGAGCCAAGGGCTCTTCAAGAAATCTACAGCCCTGCATTACTTATTCTTTTTTCAGAATTGCCCTCCATAGCAAAATTCCACTGAATTAAATGAACTGACATTATAGAAATATCCAGACATGACTGCTAGAACTGTTTAGATGGGGTCAAATGACTGGATTAATCTCTTCAGGATACTGAAATTCATCTTACTGATTTTGTCTCTTGCTACTCTCCTTACTTCTTTTCATCTTAGTAATAGTCTTGCACTTTCTACTTTAGTATCCTTCCTGTAGCTTTTGTTAAATCAAGATCCTTCTTAAAGTACAGAGAGTAAATAAATCAGCACTGCCTCATTTCTTCATACTTTACTGACAGTAAGTGAACTAACTGTAGAGAAAGTGTTATGGCAATGCAATAATAATAAATATTGAAGAGATCAAATCTACAAACAGTGTTGTAAAACAGTTTGTTTCAGACTTAGGACCCTGTTTTCATGACACAGAAACAAGGCAGAAACCTCTTAGACACACTGATTGCACCATTGCAGGCATACTGAATTTCCTCTGCCTAAATGCATAGTTTCTTTTTTCTTCTCTTTTCTTTCTTTTCTTCTTTTCTTTTTCTTCCAGGACATTTGGACAAGTATAAAAGTCTTAGCTGAAGTTTTGTGCTGCTGCTTCCAAGCTGTTCTCTCTGTCACCTTCACTGTAAAGAACAAATGACTCTTTCACGAAGCATCCCCAGTAGTGTACACTTTAAGGTCACCCAGGAGAGAGTTAGCTGTACATTAAGTTATATCTAGCTGATAATAAGATGGATCTAGAAGGTGATGAGAAATGACAGTGTACACATGTACATTAGAGTAGATGACAGGAAATTGAAAACATTACTGAAACTTATTAAACATTGATTTTCGCGATATTCCTTGATATTGTTTGACAAAAACAAATGTTTACAGTAACAACATCAGAAATAATCAGAAGGAAAAGTGGTCTCGTTTTGGAGCTGAGAATGAGAAAAAAAATCAGAGAGAGCAGAAGAGCAACTCACAAAAACTGAAAGTCCAGCCACTTAATACATGACTAAAAAGTATCCAAGTGCTGTGTGATGAAGAAGGACTAAAATTCCACAGAATAATGGACATTTAGGATATAAACTCCAATGTTAAATTCCATTCCTGACTTTGACATTATTTTGCAGAGATTTTAGATAATTTTGGCTCAAATACAGACACCCTACAGAAACTGAATATTGCCAACATTGCTGATGTAAAAATATGCAATGCCCTCCCTTAATTCTGAAGTTTGATCATGTTTAAGCTTTCTAAAGTTCCCCATGATGAAATATTGTGCTGCTCAGTTCTGTTCTGAACACTTTTTCCACCTAAGTGGGAAGCTCAGAGTTTTATCCACAACTAAATGCTCATATGCATACTACCTTTGATAAGACCTTCAGAAAGTATGTCTCCCTCCAATTCATAGGAGGGAGAAGAGGTTCTTTTAATATTTGTATACCCAATAGAGAGATTAAGACACAACGGGTCAAACATTAGCTCAACCAGTTTATTACAAATCCTAGTTACTTAGGGATATGGGAAGGGGAGATGTGCAATAGAAAAGAGATAGAAAATAAAAAGCAAGGAGTCTTTATAGAAAGCAAGAGAGATATAGTCACCACCGTGGGTCCAGTGAGGATTTTATCTGGTCTGTTGTTCTCTGGAACTTGTCTGGTCACCGTGGGAGATGGGAGGAAGCCAGGAAGATTTGCAGCAAGCAGGCTCAGGGAGGGGTTCTTCCAAAGACATTTTCCTCTAAGGGAATTCTCTGTCTGGTTTCTTTGGCAGTTCTTCTCCCAAATCCTTAGTTTAGAGAGGGCCTTTTATCACCCATTTCTCTGTTTTTTTTTGTTTTTTTTTTTTTTTCTCTGTTAGTGTGACATACCTGGCCCAACAGACAAGCCAGCAGGAAGTGGTACCTTCGTTGCGATGCGCATCACATTATCACTTTATTATTTTGCAGTGGTCAGCTCCTTCAAGCCAACCCCCTGAAAAAAAGACTTTTTGTCTCGCTTCTACTTATCTTTACAATCATGAGCAGAGGTACTGTGGCATCATGACACCCACCACTTGTCGCCTAGATAATTTGCAGTTGTCACTTAGACTCTTATCACCAGAAAGGCCTCACAAAGTGAGCTCTGAGTCAAAAAAAAAAAAAAAAAAAAAAAATTGTCTTTCAGGTTTCGTTTGAATGGAAAGGCTGCAGAGCCAAATAAATCATTTGATTTTTTTTTTTTTTTTTTTTTTTAATCAGTTAGAAATAGATTTCTTATGAAACAAATCAGTTAAACTTCACTAAAGATGGGTCAGGAAGGGGTTAGAGAAAGTTTCTGCACCAGAAGATGATATGCATGGAACAGACTACACAGGGCAGTGGTAACAGCTCCACGCTACTGGAGTTCAAGGGGTGTCCAGACAATGCTCTTAGTCATAGGGTTTGATTTTTGGGTAATCTTGTGTGGAGCTGTGAGTTGGACTTGATGATTATTGTGGGTCTCTTCCACCTTGGGATATTCTGTGATTCTGTGAAGATGGGTCTTCTCACACTTCAATTATCAGAGGTGAGACGGTTTGTGATATATGTATACCCGATGTGAGATTAAGACTCAGAAAGGAGTCAAATATTTGTCCAACCAGTTTATTATAAAAGCTTTGGTTAGCTAGGTCAGGGGATGGGAGGTGGGAAGAAGAGATAGTAAAAAGATAGAAAATAAAAGCAAAGATTTGTTAGAGGAATACAGAGATAGTTACCACTGCAGTGTCACAATGTTCCATAATTCCAGTAGTTGGGAAGTGGGGACTCAGATTATCTCTTTCTTGGTTGATCACAGGCAGAAGGAAAACCCAAGAAGGGAAAAGCAGATTCTTCTTAAGTTGCCCACAGTGATGACATGTTCAATATAAGTGCAACAGTCTGATGCATGCTTATCAATCAAAGAAGTCAGGGCCTCCACACAAGGCTGAGCACTGCACATTGGAAATAGCTTGGAATGTAACAGGTGTTGAGACATTCCCCTTATCTTCCTTGTTCCTGATGCTCCTATGTAGGCAGAGATGCCTCCAGTTATCCTTGCATTACAAAGCAACCTGAGACAAGGAAATTTTTTGTGCGGTGTGTCACAGGCCTACACTCATTGAACAGATTAGTGATCTTCAGCAGGGAACAGTATTATCTACAAGATGACATGCAGAGGTTTAATTAAAAGGGTGCAAATAGGGGTGTAGGCACTGACTGAGTTCAGGGAAGCTGGCCTGCTTTGCAAAGCATAGAAACAGCAAAAAAAGTCCAGAAGATGGGGAGTTCAGGTTGGGTCACAGAGACACAGCAGGCTGGCTCACAGTGATAGCTGTGATAGTACGAAGGTCTGGACATCTTGCTGAAGTATGAGATTACACTTATTTAGAAAACCTCTCAGTGACATTTCACCTCCAGAAAACTGTTGTCATATCCCTGTAAGAAGTGGTAAAATTCTTGGCCATCTGTATCCTGGTTGAACTTGAATTTATTGTCTAGATGGTATAGCAATTTTTATTTAAAGAGTATTTGGATGAGAAAGGATTGCCTGTTATTGAGTCCTTTCTTTTCAACATTCTTGCTCATCTATGCCTTCCCTAGTAGAGAGCGGCCTTGTTCATGCCTCCTTTTGGTGTAAAATCTCTCACACTTAACTCTGAACTCCTGCCTTTATTTTGCCCAGGAGTTCTACTTAGAGTAAGCCAAACCCAGGCTAGAAGCAAGACAATAATTAAATGGTATAGGTAATCAAGTATCAGTCCTTAAACCTATGTTTTCATAGAAAAATAGTCATTAATCACAGAATCACAGAATTGAAGGGGTTGGAAGGGACCTCCAGAGATCATCGAGTCCAACCCCCCAGTTAAGTTTGCAAAAGATCTCTAAGATCATCTAGTCAAACTGTTCACTTGCTACCAATATTGCTTACTGGACCATGTCCCGAAGTACTACCTTTCCCTTAAACACCTTCAGGGGCAATGATTCTACCACTTCCCTGGGCAGGCTATTCCAATCACAGAATTGTAGAATAGATATAGACAGGGTTGCCTGGGATTGTTGTGACCAAAATGCAGGACTCAACACTTGGCCCTATTGAAATTTGTTCAGATTACCTCAGCCCATAGATCCAGTCCATCCAGTTCCCTCTGTAGTGCCTTTCTCCCCTCAGGCAGATCAACATTCCCTCCCAACTCTTTTGCCCTCTGCAAATCTACTGAGGCTGCACTCAATCCCATTGTCAAAATCGTTTATAAAGATGTTAAGCAGAATGTATAACCACTCTTTCTGAGAAGAAATTCTTCCTAATATCCAGCCTGAACCTCCTGTGTCAAAACTTCAAGCCATTCTCTCTTGTCCTGTTGTTAGCTACTTGGAGGTCAAACCCCCATTTTGAATCATTTTCATTTATAAGTATAGATATAACCTTTCTAGCAGAATTGCACCTCCTTCAAATACATATTAAATATGGACACGTTGTTTCATTTATTTTATATAAGCTATACAGTAACATTTCCTTTTTTTACAAATACCTCTGCACGCAGAGTAGAACAGAAAATATATTTTCAAGGAAGAGATTTGAAAATGCTAAACATATCATTAAAATGTCAGCTCTTGATCTGGTTAGAGGTTTTTCATAAAGACATTTTCCAAACATCTAAGCATTAAGATTCTTTGGTAGGAAACACTTGTCTGCATTTTTTCCTGTTGCAGTGAGAACAAGCAAAACAAAAGAAAAGGATATATCTATGTTAAAAAAAAAAAAAAAAAAGCCATCATACTTGCTTCTTAAAAATCTATTTTTTTTTTTTTACTCTAATATTCTTTCCTTTTCTGTTTTTATTTTTTAGAAAGGAAACATCAGTTGACATAATTTCAAAACAATTCAGAAATATTGTGAGGATTTCCCACAATCATAGTCTTTCCTCTGCATGAGGATGATTTAATTAGGTGTTTGGGATTTGTATTTGTGCTGTTCCTGAATGATTCTGCTGTCTTAAGATAAAAAAGATAAAATATTTTGTTCTTTTAAGCATTTACTTTTGTCGCTTGTTCAGGATGATACCCAACTCTGTGGTGTAGTAGCACTCTTATTGTTTTCACAATGTTCTGAGAATTCTTTGTCTCCATTGTAAGTGGCAACCTATGGCATCTTCTGTGCTATAACTGCTGAGTTGCTGGCAGGTTGTTTCCTAGGTAAAATGCACCTGAGAGTGAAATGGCAGAGAGGTAAGTCAAAAAGCAAGTGGATGTTAGCTGGCTGTTGTGGGTGACGCTGAGAGTACTGGTGCTCTGAAGCAATAGGCTCCTGGCACTGAGTTTAATTGCACTGCAGTTTGGAACATGTTCAGACACTGCTTGTACCATGGCAAGTTTTACACATGCACACATTTTATGAAAGCCTTGCCTGGGGACATTCAGCATAATAATACTTTGAACTAAAAAGAAAATTCTTTTATCCAGATACAAAGGTGTCATATATTTTTGTTCCTCTTTCATCATCTTGTTTAGGTAAAGAAGTTCCTGAGTAGGTTTTCCCTGTCCTTCTTGAAGTGCAGCATTTAATTCTTACTTTATATTGTAACATACAGGGATACAGCCACATCAAGTTACCTACCCAAGGCCCCACACAAACATATTGTTAAAAATCCTGAGACTCTGCTCCTGATTTTCTGGTCAGTTAATATTGCCTCAGATATTTCAACAGTGTCATCAGGCAAAACAGGCATTTCCTTTTGAGGAAGGATTTTTTATAACTCTTTTATATATTTTTATAGCTCTGTCTATATGAAACAATGCACTGTCATTTCTGAAGGCCTGTGACAGGGTTAGACATTACCTACAATAGTGGCTGAACTAGGTATAATAAATAACATGACAAGGAGAATTCATTCTGGATGCATTTGATGATATTCAGATGGAGTCTTTCATACAAAGTGAATTTCTTTCAACAAAGAACATATAGAAAGGAATATGATATTTATCTATTTATCTATATATTTTTGCTGCTCTATGAACAGATGAGTTACAAAGTCTCCTCCAGAAGTCTACTAGAGATAGTCAATGATTAATCAGCATAACTAATAGAGGCATGCAGTTACTTCTGTGCTAATGCAGACGTAATACAAAGCTAAATGTTATGTTCATCATGAGGGGAGGACATCTCACTCTACAACAGCATAGTCCGATTTGGCTCCGTTTCACCTGCAGGAAATTGAGGAATCAAATTTAAAAACCTTAAGAAAGAGCACAGTTAAATGTCTCTAATACTCCATATTAGTAATGAATTTTCCTATAAGCCTGAGTAACCTCCAGCTTAATTAAATCTCAGTTTCACTGTTTTGCTATGTGTTGCTTAGCATTTTTTTGTTTTCATAACCTCAAAACTCAGATTCTTGTTCATTTCACATGTGTTATAGATTTGGGTCTGGATGATTGTCTGTAGTCTGAGGAAGTCATAATGTTTCAAAAAACATTTTTTAAAGAGTATGTACAACATCCTGCAATGAACAACTTCTCATAGGAAAAGTAGCCCACGAGTTAATGCTAGATGCAAAATGCCTGCTCCAGCAGCCTACTCTGTAGTGTCCATATGCTACAAACATCAAGGCTTTTGCATGCCCACTGCACTAATTTGTAGTAAGACCCAGGATTCTGTTTAGCACATTAAATCTTAAGGTCATTAGCTATGTCTCCTTTTAGAGAGCTTTTGTTGTGTTTAAGAGTAACACCTGGCAGATAGTACAACAAGATGGTGTCTGGTCAGAAAATAAGAATGACAAAAATTCATAGATCCATAAATTTCTTCCATTACAACACCCTGAGACACTAGAGGTACAGGCAACAGAGATAACCAGCTGGTGTTACTTGCTTTCCAAAGCTATAACCCTAATACATTCCTGGGGGAGAAAGTAAAATAGATTTGTTACTAGTGTCCTCATCCACAAATGAAATGCCAGGAAGCTGAGGCACTTTTCTCTCCACTCCTCCTCCCCTGAAAAAATGAGAACGAAAAAAAGAAGACAAGGAAAAAAAAAAGCTTTCAATATGCAAGGGGAATCCTCAAAAAAAAACAAAAAACATTTTCTCTTTTGTTAGTAAACTATCCCTCATGGCTGCTAGTCATGCTGCACCATCTGTTAGCTGCATTACTGACCTCACAGTGCAAGTGACATTCATGTAAAACAAGCAATAGAAGCATTAGTGAAGCAAGATATTTCTGAGGTAATTTTTGCTAATATGTAAAAGCAAATGTGGAAGTTGCAGCACTTCACCTTAGAGCCTCTGAGTGTTATGAAGTGCCTAACTTTGAACTAACACCTTTACGGACTGTGAAATATTCAGTTACATTTTATTTTTTCATAGTTGTTTTCTGTTTTATAGCATCCTTTGGTTCTAGCTAGGACAGAAGAGAAATTGCTGAGCTATCCTGAGAATGGCTCTTATTGTGGTATTTTTATGTCAACCAGAAGGACCAGAGAACTTATAAAATGACAGCTCCTGTCAGTATTTTCAGCAATGGGAAGTGTTTGTTTTATTTTTGTGTTGATACATCTTACTCATCTTCATACAACACATTCTGACCTGTGCACAAACAACTTAAGGTGTTAAAATTAACAGTAAAAACAACAACAGCAGAAATCAAAATATTGGAAATAATTACACATATTTTAGATAGATTCTGTGTGATCACTTCAGATACACTCCAGTAGAACTACAGAATCATAAAACCACCAAAGTTGGAAAAGACCACCAAGATCATCTTGTCTAACCATCTATGTACTATCAATATTTCCCCATGTCCCTTAGTACATCTAAGTATTTCTTGAACAGGTCCAGGGATGGAGACTCAATCATCTCCTTGAACAGGCAGTTCCAGCACCTAACCACTCTTTAAAAAGCCAAGCTGGGGATCTTGCACCATACTATTGAGAAGTGAGGAGGATTACAGGGAGGACTATGACTTTGTGAAGTAGAGAGTGGTGAACTTGCTTGCTAAAATCTCAAGTCTACCTCCATCAGTTTATCTAAAGCATGTAAAATCTGTTCCTCATTTCAACCTATGTCTTGCATATCGCTGACCTTCCCATCTATCTTTTACTCCTTAGCACCATGTGACCCAGTAAATAAGCTTAACAGATCTCAGTGAGGCTAAGCCCCAACCTTATTGAAGTCAGCCGTGGTGTTTTCAGCTGAGCCAACAGGGTGAGACCATTTTTAATGCTAGTTTTTACTCCTTTTCTTTTCCTGCCACAGATCGTAAAATGGAAGTGCTACACAATGGAATCATCTTATCATGATGGCACGATTTACTTATCCTCAGCTATATAGCAACAGGTTCAATATCTCCCAAACAATACTGCAGTCCTTCTAAGCAGCATAGCTGTATTGTCTCCAAATTAAACAAACAAACAGACAAACAAACAAACAAAAAAGTTATGTTGACATTATATCCAAATTATGTATGAATTCTGAAAGATGTGCTAGTCATTTGCATCACATTCATAACGGCAACAGGTTACTATACTTTTGCTATTAGTTTTATTTCTGTTTGTGAGGACTCTTCACAATACTCAGTGCCATAGTTTCTGGTTTGTACATAGTTAACAGGTATACACAAAATTATTTTCTTAATTTCCTCCTCTTGTAGTCAGTGCTTAGCACAAAGGATATTGAGGGGAAAAAAAAAAAAAAAAAAAAAAAAGAAATTCCTTCACCAAGGTCATCTAACAAGTCTGTGGGAGAACTGATAATAAAAAAATTCCATGCTTTGAGATTCCAAACTACACTTTAAACATAAAATCACAGGGCTGATCTTCCTGTCCTTATGTTTATCAGTTAACAGGTACAATACAACTGAGATATTATAAACAAGTTACACATTTAAAGATTATTCACTTATGAAAGTTGTCTTTAACTTCTGCAGTTAAGAGCTATCTATGTTGTATCTAAGTTCAATGACTTTATTTCCCTGTTTCCTCATTCATATACCTACAAAATACTCTTAAAGAAAAAAGTCTGTAATCCACCTGTAGAAAATTTGAAAAAACATTATAGATTGAAATTAGACATCTTTATTGAGAGTCTAACAAACACAACTCTCCAATGCCTGTGAAGATCTTCTTCCAAATCTATTTTTGAGGTTTGAGATAATGAAGATGTCAGTGTAGATTTACAAGAAGACAGTATTCCTTTATGAACATTATCTTAAAATAACTGTAAGCATAATTATCCAACATAAATGAACCTCCAGGGAATAAATTTTCTTGAAAGATACTGTCCCTAGTCCAGGTACAAAAACATCTCCAGAAGCCCCAGTGTAAGGGGAAAAGCATCAAGAATATGTCTTTATCCTCTCTACCTGTCTTCAAAATATTAACGTTCCATGCAAATAATGACTGTTGGTGGCATAATGTTATATATAAAATGAGCATTCTTGCTTGAGGTGACCCTTTCCATTTTATTCCTTTATTTTATTCTTTTTAACTTCCTTTTCACTCAAAACAGACAACAAATTAGTCAAAATGAAGATCAGAGACCTCCCAGCATAGCATTTTGCATAGCAAAATTTTGTAATTTCTTCAGGGAAAGGAACCATATAATAATGGCTGGGCCTAGGTTCTAACTAAATGTAGATGTTAGAACACTTCTTCTGAAGTGACTGATATATATTACTTGGTGATTAGGAACTGAGGCCACATGTGAGTATGATTGTTCTGTTGCTGTTGCTCTTGCTAAGGAGAGACAACCATTTGCGCAGATAAAGAAATTCATTGTCACCCTATTGAAAAAAAGATCTGTATGCAGGATAGACAGTGGAAAACATTATATTAACTGCCTTTCATATCACTTCTAGAACTAAATTACTTAGAAAAATCTAAACTTGATCATTCCCTTTGCAGATGAGCAATCTGAGCACTCCTATCTCGTGGGAGGTTCCCCAGCTCTGCCAGAGTTTACTTAATGCAAGTTAATAACAAGCAAGAAATATGCGGCTCTTGTACATTTCCTTGACTCAGGGTAGAGCTGACGGCTATTTTGTGGGAGCTCTCTCCTAGAAGGTAAGCAACTCGTACCTGACACACTGCATGTTCGTGGTCACACTACTCATTATCTCATCAAAATGAAGATACAAACATTCTGCCTTTCATTAGACTTCAGGGCAGTTGCAAGCATGGTGCACTTCAAAGGTTGCTCTTCACTGGGGTCTCTGGATGATGTTGCACTTGCTGATACAAATACCACAGTATTATTGGAAGCTGCAATTAACACCAAAAGCAAACAGAACAAAACCTTTTTACTATTACATCTTGTCTTTGCAGCATCTGTACTAGTAGCCATTAGGTTTTAAAACTCAACATTTATAGGTGAAAACACAGAAGGTTATTGACTTTCCTTTTTTTTTTTTTTTTTTTTTTTTTTAATGAGAATTCATATGTTACAAAAAAATAAACGTGATGTCAGCAGATTCAATAGGAATTTTTCAGTATAGCACCTCTGGTGACAAGTTGATAATCAAGCAGCAATCACATATCAATTCAGGTGTTTTTTTGTTTGTTTGCTTGGTTGTTTTTTTAAATACATCAGTATTTCTGAGGCAAGCAGAGTTGCCAAGATTGAAAGCTTGAAATAGCAATAGGATGCTGTTAATAGGAGGAAAAAGTTTTCTGAGATTCAGTCTGCTGCTTCAAGACAGATTTCTTAAATGAATCTATCCTTCTCCTTAGATTGGAAGAGCTAAATAATTTGATGCTACAAGGAAACCTTTGCTATAGCAGCTGTGTAAAAGGGGCTATATAGGCTTGGTGTGTTGGTTTGCAGCAAAACTTAAAAGAAAATTTTGTTTCAGTCATACTCTATAAAGAATCTGCAATAGAAGAAGCTGTGCAATGGACAAGGAGTCAGCCTGTTTTGGGAGGTAGAAGGGGGGCAATGGGAGAGCTTTCTGGGTGGGCAGCGTATGAGTCTTAACTTTCACTCTGACATCAACTTTCAAAAATAATAACCAGATTTTCAAAATGTTGAAATTTTCTGGCAACTATTTCTTATTCTAGCAGGGAAGGTCGTGGTTCACCTTCTGGATTCTTCTAACTGTCAGAGACGTGGGCCAATAAAAATCAGTCAATGTCTTACAAGTAATGTAGTTTTTCCACAAACCTGATATTACCTCTAATCTTTTTTTAGAACTTTTTTTTTACATCATTGTTATATAGTAAAGTCAAAGACCGCAAAGTCAGAAGTGCTCAAAAGGTGACAAAAATCCTTCTGTGGTAGCTTCTTACCAGATCTATCTTGTTCAGTTAGCCTTGAATTGGTTACTTTCCAACTCAGTAGTATTACAAATGGCTGGGTGCCATCTTCACAGCGGTGAAATGAAGAAAATGAACAAAATCGCACTGGCTTTGCTCTTATTAAAACCAGATACCAAGAAGGATTAAACTTAAAGCTGTTGTGTTCATCTGAGTTTAGACTCCTGTATTACCAACTTTGTTAGGCAGCACTTTGCAAATGTTAACTGTGATGGAATTCTGGAAGTATCTGAGATCTACAAAAACATTTTCAGCTGTTTAACAGAATATATTTTATGTGTAAGGATTCACTTCAAGTAAGTTTGACTAACTAAAACACTAGTCCTCTATTATTAATTGATAACCCTGTAGCAGATGTAAAGACATAGTTACCTCCAGAAGAATCTAATACGACACTCAGTACTTAGAAATAAATTATGTCTTTCCCACGATTGCATAGGAAGTACACATGGCTCGTTCAAAACAGACACTTACAGTTTGTTAAACATGGCAGAGATGGCTCACTTGTAGTGACTGTTATAATCACTGCAGACTACTGCAGAAAAGTACCTGAAGTCATTGCTATAACAGATATAAAGCTACTAAAGATGCAAAGCAGCCTAAGTAGCAGCCTTGCGCATTCATACTGCTCTCACTGGTGAGCCTGTATAAGTTGGTATATCCCCCCACTCAACCACCAAGAATACATGCATACATATAAATCCTAGTGGTCCCTAATTTAGCATGAACATTTCTGTGAACAAGTAATCTTTTCACAGCTCTCATATCAGCAAAAAAAGTTCATAGGTTTTTGCTCTCTTATTTTTAATATATATTGATCCACACTGTTAATATGACCAGCAACTGGCAAATAAATCTTCATAAGATATAAGAAGTAACCTGATAAGATCTTATTACTGTTGCAGTAAGTCATCCTTTCCTTGCCTTCAACAATGTTGAATACCTGCTTGCTGCATCCTTACCCACATTTTCAAATCTCACTAAATTCTGGACCTATAAGTGAAGTACAGTAAAACTACTAACTGCACATTAACTCAGGTCCTCAAATTCAGTTTTTTTTCTGAGTGTGATAGTGCTATGGAATAGATTGGAGCATAAATCCTCATGTTTTGTGATATAAGCCCATTTGCTGACGTAGGCTAGTAAGACATTTTCCCTCTGGGCAACAATTATCTGTAAGGTTGTAAGCCTGGGAAATCAGGTATTATATGAGATCCAGTCTTCTATTGTATCAGCTGTGAAAATCAAGAGAAAGGTAGTATTTGCTGCCAATTGCCCAAATAAGGTACAACCTACTAATGGATCAAAGCACTGTAAAGATTCTTAACATTAGACATTATTTACTATAGATATATTATTGACTCTCCATACTTCTATATACACTGACCATATGAAAAAGAAATTGTGAACATATGCAACTGAGAAAGAGGAAGCTACAAGCTCAGTGGATTTTAAAAACTAGCTTATTAGCACAGAAATACTGTTACAGAAGAAAATTGTTTCTCATACAGAGGAAATAACAACTGCAAATCCATGTTGTGTATGACTACACAAAAGCTACAGAGGTAACTTGACAGGTGGAAGAAATTATCCCAGTAGAATATACAAATAAAATAAATAGATGATGAAAACACTAAATGAAATCTTTATATGTGTAATTATTTTCAATGTCCAGTCAGCATTCTTTTTTATTCAACAGATTTTTGGAAGATTAGAGTGTAGGTTGTAATTAAAGAAATCATAGTATATGAAAAGAATATAAATTACATGAGGTTTGAGTTGGGAAAAGAAAAAAAAAATCTGAGTTATCTGGGAAAGTTGGTTCTTTGATATCACATCAGTAATTTATACCCTAGAACATGAGGCAACCCTGAAAGGGATTTGGTAAGTGCAGCAAATGAGATGTGGATTTACACTCCAACATAACATAAAAAAATTCACAGCAACTGATACTCATAACAGCAGTTGTATTATATAATAGGTAAAAAAGGGCTACAACTCTTTCCCTTCTCACTCTCTGAAATACATAAACATAGATCTCTATTAGTTTTTCTATGTGCGCAGAACAAATGCAGAATTCTACTTCTCCCCAGAATTTTTCAGAAGGAAACTCATTTATTTGTACTATATAATTTTGGAGCCACAGCTTAAAAGCTGAATGCTATTTTTGTGCTTCAGATAATCAATTTAATGTTTCATTCCTGTTTTATTTGTTTGTTTTGAATACAGAATATATAAAAATGTACAAATTTGACGTTTGTTCATGTTTTGTGTTTTGTTTTCTTTTGGTGCATGTATGTTTATTTTCTTTGTCTTTACTACTTCTTAAAATTTCTTCATTTGGTGAGAAAAAGATACAGTAACAAAACCTCGCTGAATTACAATCTTAATAATTTGAATTGTTCAAAATCTCTTCTGTTACCAGAAAATAAAATGTGTCAAAATCCTTTTGTTTTTATTTCTCATTTGCTGTTCTAAAATTGGAAACAAACAATAAATTGATAGAGAATTAAAATGTAAAAGACAAAGAGGGGAAACAAAGAGGTGAAATGCACATATACACTGTAAAACTAGAAAAAGGAAGAAAAAAATAGAGCCATCTTGATTGTTTTATCTAAAAGGTAAATATTATTATAAGATTTAATAAAATAAAAATTAAAAAAAAAAAACAAAACAGGAGGGGGAACAGCTGTTTACAAGGGTGGATAGTGATAACACAAGGGGGAATGGTTTTAAATTGAGACAGGAGACGTTCAAGTTCGACATTAGGAGGAAGTTTTTCACACAGAGGGTGGTGACACACTCGAACCTGCCCAAGGAGGCTTGGATGTCTCATTCTTGGAGGCATTCAAGGCCAGGCTGGATGTAACTTTGGACAGCCTGGTCTAGTGGTTGGCAACTATGCTCATGGCAGAGGGGTTGAAACTAGATGATCATTATGGTCCTTTTCAACCCAGTCCATTCTCTGATTCTGTGATTCTATGAGCAAATATAATTTTGCCAGTAGCTGTCTCTAGTAAAATTATTTTTTAGAATGAAATTAGGGTCAATCAATTCAATTTGGAAAAGTATTACAAAAAAAACAGGAAATATATGTCTATTATCAAACTCAGACTACAGACGTTTAAATGATGTCATGTCTATATGACTGTTTCAGGACAAAAAAAAAAAAATCATTTTACTTGGCAATAAATAAGTTCCAAGGAAATAGATAAATGGAATATTTCAAATGAATCTGATTATATCTGGGCTAGGACCACAAGAAAACTTTCAGTAGGCTTTATTTTCACTATTATGTTTTCCTCAGTGTCAGTAAACTTCCACTTCTATTACACTATTTCATAATTGTCAGCAAGATAATCATTCCAATCATTATTTCATATAGTAATGATAAAGTTTGACTGCAGGATGTTGTGATTTTATAAAGGCTACTGAATCTATGATAAATAGAAAACCAAAGTTGAAAACAGAATACTAGCTGTATTTTTGTTGCACTTTCCTGTGCAAATACTTACTTAATCAACTAATGACAATTACACTATTAAATTCATATGAATTTGTTTGATCACTGGACTGTTGAAGTGCTGTCTGCCCCCTCATAAAGAGCAGCAAATAACGAGAAACGAAAAACATCTTGATGCAACCAAATCATTTGCTTTTTCAAAATATTAACTTCTTAGATTTGTGTACAGATATCATGCTTACCATGCTTATGAGAACAGACTATTGCTGATGTACAAAGAAATAGCAATAGGTGGAGCATGCCCATCATGTTATTATAAGTATGTTTCTTAAAAAACAAACAAACAAACAAACAAAACAACTTGTGAAGTGGAAGTAAACTAATCATAAGTAATTATTTCAGGTTTTGTTCTCTTTCTCTTTTCTAGTAAAAGAATGAAAAGCAAAAGTTAATAAAAAATCAATCTGTATCTGAATTTCTGTGAGATCAAACAAACAAACAAATAAATAAATAAACAATTACAGTTTGCAAGTAGAATTTATCATTTATGATTTTCTGTAGAAAATATACATGGAAAGCTAAACCGGTGATTTATTGTTCTGATAACACTTTTCTACAAAACCCTTACAAAGTTTTTTAAAAAACTGCTACATTATAACATTATAACATAACTTTATAATTAGAGTTGAATGGATAAATGTCTATTAAAATATGAACATCTGAGGAGCTTTTAGCATTTTATAAACCTGCATTGTACTGCTATTTCTAGATGACTTCTCAGGCTAGTGCATTTCGTTTTATATTTTTCCATTACATTTTCAGAAATGATTCATTTAGCTGGTTTGGGAAAGAAATGGAGAAAGTTACATTCTCTTCATCCCATAGAATTTGAAAATAAACAAACAAACAATGTAATGTAATTAAAAATAGAGTGTGGATTACAAAATATAGCATTTGACTAGAGCAACATAGAGAATGTTTATTTACTTTTCTACTACTCTAGTATTATTAAACTGTAATCTTGATATTGCTTTCATGCATATAAATAATCAGACAGAAAGATGAATTATAACTTATCAAAAAGGCAAGGATCGAGTAAATAGGATTGGAAACAATAATTGTTTTTAATTGTGATTACATAATGTAGCAGCAGATCTATGTTAAACAAAAATAAATCCCTGTATTTGTATATAATTGTACATTAAAAAAAAAAAGTCAAAAACAAATGTTTTTGGCATCAAACTAGTCTAAAATGCTTCAAACAGAAATCTGAAACCAATGTGCATTTACAAGAAATATAATTAATAATGAAACAAACTAACAGCATTACAGTGGAAAATCACTTTGCAAGGACAGAAGAGTCAGAACTGGACAGTGGTTCACACAAAAGAAAAATGTCTGAATATCTTGTTGGGAGCTACATATCATGAAGCTCTTGATCCAAATGTGTCAGAATTGCAGAGAAGTAAATGGCCACAGGAGTGTGGGTAAGATATTTTTCTAATGGCTATGTAAACATAAGAATTGAAAGCAGTCCTAGTGCAAAGCCAAACAAGCTGAATGTCATGAGCTTTGACAGAATGTGACACATTCACATTTTTCTCCTCATGTGGAAGCAAAGGGCCAAATAAACTGTAATTTACATCTGCATTTGATTTTTCCTTTTGAAATTCTGGCTGAATCGCAGCGTATAAAGTTAATCTCTTCTGAACAAATAAAGATCCTTCTATTTCCACAGGACCTAAATTCCAAATTTAGAAAGTGATCTAAACTATCTCCAATATTAAACCTGATTATTGGCCCAATATTATTGATACATCCATATTTGCTTAATGCTGATGTTGTAAGTTGTTCTTTGGCTGCTCTTACCTCCTTGGAGAGGTTATTTCTGCACAAATTTCACATGCAGACTGGCTTTCATTGTCAGTGAGGCTGCTGTGAACCTGCCTGGTTTCATCATGGAAGTGTAAGCATCACAGAAAGTTTTATTCCTCTAAAAGCAAATCTTTAATTAAAAAGAATATTTTAAAATAAATAAATGCATTTGTAAACATGCTGGAGGGCAGAAGGACATGTTTTTATTTATATGATTTTAATAAAAGATATGTTTCTAGTTAAACCCCTATGTGAGTGATCTGATATATAAAACACAGTATAAGAAAGAAATGAGCCTGTGCTCTACAGCTTTAAGTTAGAAAAGATCATTGTCTCCTTTTCTTCTTCTTCTTCCTTCCTTAAATCCTTTTGGACAGAACTTAATAAGGACAACCTTTGATTTCCTGAAGCAGGGCTCAGACTAATCTGACAAGAACCATACCAGGCCAAGCGGAGAAAGATTAAAAACAAAACAAAACAAACAAAAAAAAACCACTTTTTTTTTTTTTTTCACCATACATATTGTCTACCTAATGCCTCTAAGTTAGAGATTGTTCTGATTTGAAAAAAAAAATACACATTTTAAAATCCTTCTTACAAATTTCTGTCACCAGTGTTTAATATTTTGCTGGTAGTCCTTTAAATACAGCCTCCAGAGTTCATGTTATCCATTTAAATATGTAATAACTTTGAGAACTAAACTCTTGGTCCCATGATATTGAATCCCAGTGTGTATTCACACTTTAGGTAAATGTGTCTTTCTTCATCAGTTTGTTTTTAGTTAGCACTGTTGCATTTAATGTCTGCATGGTCTTGATTACTACCTGGAATAACATCTGTTTGCATATTTCTGGCATTTTCAGACAGTTGTTTCTGCTCTACAGTATCCTAGAATTTCACCTATGAAAACAGCATAAGAAACACTAAGTGATTAAAACCTTGTATTTATTCTCTCCAGAGGGACCAGACACAGAGATTTCAGTGTTCTGCTAAGTTATCTTCCAGCACACCCTGCAGAGAATTGCAGAGCTGGTGCAAAACTAACACAGCCCCCTTCAATTTAACATAAGCAGAGTATGCAGTTCAGAGTTTAGCCATTTCCACCTTCCACTTTACATTTCTAAGCTTTGCACGTGTACTTCACACCAGAGTGTCATGGCTGTTTCACTACATATGTGAACTTGTCTGACTTAAAGGAATTTACAACACAGTGCTCCGGCCAATTCTTTTCCCTCCAAGGTGAGTAAAAACATTTGTTTTCTTTTTGCTTCAAACACTCATTTGCCTTCCTTCGTTCTTAAGTGTTTAAATATATTTTATGGAGATGAAAATTGTCCTTGATTTCGCATATAATACTCAGTTCAGATGTACCTTTTCTGCTGTGAAAACAAAGGTTCATAATACTTCACAATCTTAAATGCAGCAGGAATGCCTAACTTTCCACTGTAATATCAAGCAAACCTTTCCTTAGGATCACATGCTATTTTTTCTCTTGGTACAAAAGCCTCATCAAAACTGTGAATTTCAGATAAGCTTCTATCAGACTTTTGCTGTAGCCATCTCGGAAATGAGCTGTCATCAACAAATTTAATCTGTCTCTGGCTGCTTTAATTGTTAGCACCATTTCTGCCAAATTCTTCACAGTGCTCATAGCATGGAAAGTTTCTTTAGAAATTTTAAATCAGTCAGCAGAGGTTGCATGCTTTTTTAAATTATTGTTTATTTAATTTTAATTTTTATGATTTACATATTTTAAAAGGTGGAGGCCCTTAAATGAACTGCTGAATTATGGAAATTCAACAGTATGGAAATTCTACTGCATCAATAGAATTAAATACGGAGTCTGAAATGTGCTGCTGAAAGGGAGAACCCTGCTAGCAAGAATAAAGTTGTGGGAAATATTTTACTTTATTTGGAGCGAGGACAAATAGAAATAGATTTTCTTTAATGTTGTGTTTGGAATGTTGTAATGGAACTTTATTGGTTGTACAAAAATAATTGCACTGCGCCCCCAAACTTAGCAGTCTGAAGTAGAAGAAAGATGGCCTTATTCTTAAGTTTGCTGAAGGAAGCCACAGCAGAACTAGGCTTTCTCTCCCATTTCACCACAGGCTTTCTCTGTGACCCTGGGCAATTTATTTTGGCCTGGATTCTCCAAGAATTTGATTATATAACATTCTTTAGAGTCTGTATGAATGAGATGCATATAGCTGACCCTGAGTGCCTGGTACTACCCATGAGCACTAATTACTACTGAATTTTATCTGCCAGTTGGTTGCCTGGCCATCAAGCACTGTGAGATGTTCCCACAGTTCCTTAGAGGCAGCTACAGTCCAACACTCCTAATTAGGGATTTTTGCATATCATGAAATTCTTTCACTCTTAGCTCTTCTTACAAACCATTTATCAATACACAAAACAGCATGCATACTAACTAAACTAAAAAGGATTTTCTTTCTTTCCTCCAGTGAGTACTGTGGCAATTTACTCATAAATCCAGAGCTAAATAGATGATGTGTACTACACCACAATTCAAGCAGGATATGCATACAACAGTGAGAGACACTGATTACAGCTCCAGACCTGACATGCTGTTTTCTGGCTAACTTAGTTATACATAACTCCTAAGTTGTTGCTTATGTTATGGCAGCAATTACAAAATTTTCCTAGGCAATCAGTGAAGCACTGGAATAAGATGTCTAGAATTGTTATTCCTGGATAGTTTTAAAGCTAAACACAAAAGTAAAGTACAGCATCTTTGACTGAGAAAGAAATGGCTAAGTTATGTCTGCATTAGTAAATCTGTGATTCTTGGACAGCAGTAGTTCATTAGGCACAAATAAGTAGTCCTGGATGATAACTGTAGTCAGTATGTGATGGGAAACTATAAAGAAGTAGAATTATATTTATCTAATTCCCCCAAAAAACTAATTTATTGAGTTTGGCCTCTTTCTCTTGATTATTTCAAATGGTTGGCATTTGTATTTCTTTATTTTTGTGAAACTTGTTTGTCTATATGAGGATCTTGCAGAGTCTACGGTAATTTGCTTTTACTTTGAATCTGTGCTTGTTCATTTGGCTGTTTGCTTTGGATAATTACATCCCTCCTGCCATATCATTCCCTTTTGTAAGCTATGATTTGCATGTAAGCTATGTAAGTATGATTTGCAAATTCAGATTATTCTAAATGAATATGCAATTTCAAATTCACTTTGTGCAACTTCAAGCATCCAAGTTTATATTATGCTTTTACATCCATGCCAATAAAGATCATATCTGAATGCTCAGAAAAAGTGAAGACAAAAAGGGTATTTCTTCAATTCATCCAACTGATTGGAGCATTTTATTTTGCAATCCTCAGTGACAGCTGTGTCTGATCTTGCATCAGGTTTTATGGCTCTAACAGAGTTTCTCTTCTTGAAAAGATGGATTTCAGTTTGAAAAAGGTGATATTAGAATCTTCCCAGTCTGGTTAAGACAAGTCCTAGAATACTAAGTGTTCTAGGACAAATCCAAAATTTTACTTTCTGATCTATATAGAAATGAATTTATATAATGGAAAAATGAACAAAAGTGAAGACTGGCATTTCACCAGTGAATATTTGTTCCTTGAGAATATAATATACATGACTTTACATTCACTATAAAAATCAGAAATAAAAAAATTCTCTCCAAATTCAGTGGTTGAAGGGAATATCCTAAGCACTACTGATGAAATCAGGGAATTTCTGGCTCAGTAGGAGATTATTTCTCTTTCCTAAATGTAGTTAATGCCTTCTTCTCTACACTATATACAGCAAGATGTTAGAATATCTGATCTGTAGAAGAATCTTTCACAGTCCCTGGTAGACCATGAACATGTAGCATCCAACCTATCAAATTCACAAGTCAGTATAGTAGAAAGTCACAACATACTTCTCTCAGAACATACAAACACTGAGACTAAATAACTAACTAACTAAATAAATATAGCTGAAATACATTATACATGGTTGAAAAGATGGAATGAATTCAAGTACAAAGCCTCCTGAAAGCACAGAGGTGCTAATAAAGTCCCAAAGTCACGTCCAATAAGTTGTTCTCATAGAGAAACTGCCTAGGGAGTTATTAACATTATGATAGTATTTTGTTTTCTCTTCTGTATAAGAATGGATCCAAGAGAAATGTTTGCTTCATAATAATTTCTTATTGATATCTCTATATTAAAAAATGTTCAGAAACTTGCTGACTGTACCTAAATCATCTCATTCAGTACCGGTTAGTCACTAAGACTGTCTTCATGAATTTGTGGGTCTGTTAGTCAAAATCTTAACGCTGCATTTCATATCCTTCATTCTTCCTCTATTTTGTCCAGCTCACCTGTCATCTCAGTTCTTTTCTCACTTGCCTAGGAATCACAGAATGCTGTAAAATTTTTATAGCATTCTTACATATTGGCATCAAGCCCTTCACAGTCAGATCTGGGAGGTACAGTTGCTCTCCCACCTAGAAAAGGAAATATTTGGAAAATAATAATAATAATAAAGCAATAATAATAATAAAAAGATTCTGCTTGGGTATAGACTGTAACAAAAGTATTTGTGGCATACCCACTGTAGTGCCTCCAGGTGCTCCAAATTCCAGTCATCTGGACTGAAAAGACAGCCAGGCCCACCATGATTCAGTCCCTCTTTCTCTCTGTGAAAATCAGTGCACAAAAGAGAAGAGACAAAGTGAAAGAACTGGGACAAATTCATGTTATCTTCCAACAGGGAGGCAAAATATAGCCAAGATGTATATCCTTACCTGAGCTCTGGAAAGCTCTCAGGAAACCTTGCAGAAACAGAATCTGTTTGTACCAAATATATTGCTCATTTAAGGAGGCTGAATATCATTTTAAACAATAGTGCTTGTAATAGTTCTTGATAGACTCTGATAAAATAAGAATACATAAAATGTAAGGACAGTGGATGGTATTATAATCCCTAGGATAATAATAGCTGTCTTCCATCCAGTTGTAAGTTGTGGTCTTACCCAGAAGCAGCTCAGCATCACACAGCCGATCACATGCTTCCTCCAGGTGAAATGAGAGACAACTGAAGATGAAATTGAACATATGGCTCACGATAAAAACTATTTAGTAAGATAGAAAATGGAAATGGAAATAAAAATGTGATTATAACGATATATACATATATCCACAATGCAACAACTCTCCACCCAGCAAACAATCCAACAGCTAACTGACTGACACCCACTACTGCAGCAAACTCTTACTACACACTAACTGATGCACAGCCAATCTCCGTGAGCCACCCCCGCTAACTCCCCACAGCTTCACAGTCTTCTTCATGATGCTGCATGGTATGTAACAACACATTTGCCTAATTCAGGCCATCTGTCCTGGCTCTGTCCTACAACCCTGCTGAACAGCCACAAAAGGCAATGGCTCTTCCCTGACCAGGTTCAGGCCTAGCCTGGACCTGAGTGCTCTCTCATCGCTCAACAACAACAAAATTATTTTTCTGCTATTAATACTGCCTTGACTGAAACCAAGACACAAGTTCAAGAATATCTCCTTCTGTAGCCAAAACAGAAAACACCTAATCTCCACATAAAGATCTCTACCGTGAAAAGAAATAATTCACCAGAACTTTAAGTAAGCTGTTCTGTTGATTAATTAGTCTCATTGTGCATTTTTAGATTCTGTTTCTTACGTGATTAGGTTTTAAAGAATGAATTTACACAAACTAGGCAGCAGATTGACCAGCATGGAAGATGTTTGCATTTCTGTACCGTTTCCCCTTCAAGCCTGTCCAAAAGATCCCAAGCCCTGTTTAACTCAGAAAGAAATCCATATGCCCTGCATGTCATGCACAGGCAGATGATATTTAATCACTGAATTTGTCTCTTCTCTCTGATTACATTTATCTCCTAGGTTCTAAGATTATAATACAAAGAAAGAAACACTACAAGGCATAATATATAAGAAGAACAACTATTTGATTGCATCAAATTTTAAATAAAATGTTAATCTTAGCATTTCAGCTGTCCAACACATTGGCTGCCTATACGTTACTTGCCACAGCATTCTTGGTGACTTAATTCTCCTTTATTCTTTTGCAAGTCTCATCTTTCTGTTTTGTGTGTGTGTGTGTGTTTTCCTCTAGATGATACAACTCAAAAGTTTTCATGCATCTCCTTGAGAGATACAAATATTATTCCCATTGTGTCCTCACTGAATGAAAAATTTAAAGTGAAGAGTTGGCACTGGAAGATTGACTGGATTTAAATGAATTTCCTGATACTAAATGTAAAACTGGAGAGAACAGAGTACCAGTAATGAAGTGAAATACAAGGTTAAGTATTGGAAACTAATTAGTCAGTTCATCAGCAACAACTCTTTGATGGCCTGAACTGCTTCCAGAAAGATAAGGACACATTGTTGGAGAAAACAATCAAATCCCATCCCATACTTGCATAGAATTATTTCATATTCACATGCAAATCCAAAGTCACAGATACACTCAAAATACTAATGCAATGTTTGTGCATAGAAAGTGTTTTTTTGTTGTTCTGTTTTTCTCTTGTTTGCACCACTGTGAAACAGAGGTAAATTAACACGAGGTCTAAAATGTAAAACTTCTATGACACTAAGAAATTCAGACCATTAATCTCTGTCTTTCATTATCCTTATTATCAGCAGTAACTTACGTGCTGTGTTTTGTTGTGGCTAGAAACCTGAATATAGTATAGATCTCTGTTGTTTTGGATACAATGTGAACACATAACCAGGGTCAGAAACTTTTACTAGGAAAGCTCACTCGTATACAAACAAACAGACAGACACACTATCCATCATCTTTCTAACTATCCAGATTTACTCTCACATTCATTCTATATCAGTTTGACTTGACAACATATTCCAGTGGTATACACAAGAATATAATCAACTCCTTGAATGTTGTAGTAGATCCCTTATTCCACCCTATTTATCTTGGGATAGTTAGTGGCAAAGGATAGAAATCCAAATCCAAATAATCCATGGTGGATTCCTTCTGGATTCAGGAATAATTGGCCCCTACTCAGCAACAGGACTGGGCCCTGTGATCCCTATCTCCAACTAAAGTTAGCATCTCAACTTGCTAAGGAAACTCGCTGACAGTAAGAAAGGATGGATGATTTTCTGGAGATCAGTGCTTGCAGTATCTCTGCATCTGGAATTCCATGAAGGGTGAAAATGAAACACTAAGTTGGTGTTGTAATCAGCCAGGATCCTTGCCATCATTATCGTGGCTGGCATATAGGGACAGACATCTCAACAGGAGTTACTGCTGCTTCAAGCTAATACTAACAGTGTTGACTATGTGCCTCCAGCAGCACAGACTCCTGCGGAGCTCTTGCCACAGCTGTCACTGCACAACAGCAGGGGCCTGAGCAGACATCTGCCAGGTTCCCATGCTCACTGCAGTCACTGGAAGCTTACCCTCCATTTTAAATGGAAGCATGGCCTCACTGAAGCCACCTTCTCTTGCACTTTGCTTTTCTACACCGCTTTGCACTCCTGCATTTCCTTCCCAAGTGGAACAGCTTTTTCACCTCTCCAATGCCACTCAGATTGCACAGCCTGGGTTGTAAGCACAGAATGGTCTCCAATTCTTCCTTTCAGAAAATAATGGGCTGTAGAAAAGGGTTTATTGTTCCTGGGATAATGATATGTGATGACTAAATTTAGTGAGGAAATGGCCATCCAAGCATTACTGTAATAATGCAAACACTCATTTATTTATCCTTTGATGAGGTTCCTAAGAGCCTAATCAAGTTAGAGACTCTTTAATGTTACTTTTCCTAGTCAGAATTTTGACAACTTATTTGATGTTTAAGGCTGAATGTTTTTAACTATTTGTTTGGTTCTTCATTTGCAGTTTTGACCTAGTGAACAATGAAACTTATTATAGCTACATGCTAAAATATTTATGCAGTTTCCTGATGCCCCCCTCAGTACTAAATAACGAAGACAGCAACTTAGGTTTAAGGATAAGACTGGGATTTATACAGTGTAGCACATGAAACTTCCCAAACTAAGTTCTCTACACGTTCACTGGGAGGAATCATGTATGAGAAAGAGAGGAAGCAAATAAAACAGTAGATACTAAACACTTATGTATTAAAATATAAAATAGTCATCCTTTTCTCCTCCTAGTCACATATCACTTTCTTCTGAAAACAGTCTTCATTACAGACTTGGGAAATCACAAGAAAATGATGCTTCACAAGAAAATAAGATTTGAGATCTTTATGTGAAGGAGCAGTGGTGTTCTATGTGGCTTCTTCCCCTTCCAGAGGAGGTTATTTGACCAACAAAAGGAATTTACAGGAATTTACTCATCACACTGACTAGTACAATAACAATAATAATAATAAAAATAAATCATTAAGATAAAAAATGAAATCATTATAACTCTGTCCATGAATATGCTTCTGAATTGGAAAGCTATCACTGAATCAGCACCTTCAGTGAACATCTTCCCTGCAGGGTACTAGTTTATGTACATTTCTTAAAAAGCTCAAGGGCAACTTTTTCCATTAGAGGCAGTACTTATTCCATGACTAAGTCTATCAGTAAAGTTGGGACAGTTTGAGTCTGTTTTCCTGAGTTTCTCTGCCAGGTCTTGAGCTGATTCCAGGTAAGCAGTCTCTCAGACCACCCTAGGCACCTAAAATTTCTATCCTATTTCAGTACACTGATCAATATGGCTCTTCTACTCTTCCTAACCACACAAAGTGAACAAGGTGAAAAAAATGGCACTGAATTAATATTTATTTCGCAACATAAGAGAGCCTGGCACTATCTACAAATAAGTCCAATTAATTGGGATTAATTTCATGTGCAAAGTTTGGCTCTGAAGGTGTTGATGGAGTAATACATCAAAGAGGCTTCACGTCTGTAAAAAAAAAATCAATGCTAAAACAACTTTGATTACTGTCTCTGTTGATGTCACACATAATACTGATCAGTCATGGTTTACACTGAATGCTATTATGAACAAATATTCATTCTCTTATTGGCATTTTTTGAGACCCTGGGATAATACTTGCTGCAGTCCTGTAAGAGGAAGTTTTCACCCTAAGGAAATTGCACAAATTGCTCAGAGACACACTGCCTGAGAGAAAAAAATGAATTAATCTGAACATTGAAAATTAGCAGATGTAAACCACCATGGCACCAGAAGACATGCTCTTCTCCCATTCCTCTCTGCTTTTCTGTCTCCTTCTCAGCCTCCTTCCCCATTTCCCCTCCTCCTTTTCTTCTTTGATCTCCTCCTCCTCTCTCACTCTTTCATTTTCTTATTCCTTTTCTTTTCCCTTTCTTTTTCATTTCCTTTCTTTTTCATTCAGACACCAGAAAGTACACCAGCACTAGAAACTACATTTGAAACAGTGGGAAATTTCTGGAGGGAATGCTTTATAATGTATGAGGGTGATCTCTAGAGATGTTGGGTCTGAAATACCTGACCCGTGAGGTATCTAAAACTGATACAACCAAACAAAATCTCAGAGTGAAAGCACCTAGTTCACCTTTAATAAGGCTTGCTATCGATTTTTGCAATTGCTACTTTTATTCTTCAGAGCAAGCAAACACCTGCCACCCAACTCCTGCCCTTCTGTCCCCATCCTTTCGATTATTCTCAATATTTTCAAGGCCCATAGGATTCCTTTCTCTCACCTCTCAAGCTCCTATAACTTATATAATCCCATTTATTTCAGTGGTGTGGTAAGTTCATACGACTAGAAGAACACCCTGAGAACAATTTCAGTATTTATATTGGCCTCAGGACAACTTACATCAAACCTTCAAGTAGTATCAGAAGTAGACTCACATTCTATCTGGGCTCTTTGCAAGGTGTGCCTTGACTGTGATTAAGGGACAAGTTTACCTCTCTTGTCCTTCTTGTCTTGGCTGGACAGTAGGGCTGAAGCCCCATGATGATACCCTTTGTGGTTGGTGTCTCACAGTCCTCTTTCCCTGATCACCCACACTACAGAGCTGCATGGCTTCATCTGTGACTTATTCTTCTCCTTGAATAAAACAGGGCAAGGAGACAGTTCACAACCAGATGTCCTAGCAGCACGGGTTCAAGCTTAAATAAAGTCCTCATGTGAAGAGTAGCATTCCAAATTAGATTTATTACATAAGACAAATAAATTGTCAGTGCATCAAAGTAATTCCACCTCTACTCACATCCTATCTTCCTTTTTTTCTTCATATATTCTCTGCAAACATTCCCTCAGGGATAAAATTTAGTTTATGCATTTTGTGTCATAAGAACAAATGACAGAAAGAAGTTTGTGATGGATTCTTATATTTGCCTAGTTTAGCTAGAATAAATTATCTCAAGACAGAAAAATATCTTAAGATGCTTCTGTCACAGAAACAGTGAAGCATGACTTATAGATTTCAGCTGATGGAAAATATGTTAAAAAATTCATCTTCATTTTCACATACTGTGTGAGCAGTAAGTGTTTACTTACCAGCTGAAGAATGGGTCTTAGATCAGCTATATTGGTTCTGTTTAGTATAGTAGATGGTACCCCTATTATGCAACATTTTCAAACATGCCTTAAGACAAGATCCTTATATTTCAATCCAACCTGCATCTGTCCTTGAGTAGGATGGATTAGCTGCAAACACACAACTCTCACACCAAAACCGGAGTGGATATGAAAAATGTATGGACTCAAAAGATGCCAAACGTCTTCGCTTAAACTAAAGCATACAATTATATTGTTTTATTTTGTCAAGTACTCCTTCTTGGTGCAGAGAAAAGGGTTACCTTTCTCATTTAATCTTGAGCTGTGAAGTGTGGACATTCCCTTTGCCTTTTTCAAAACGCCAGACAACAGAAGGATAAAAAAGAAGGGACAGTAAAGGTGGGGGAAATAAAGTGCTGTTGATGTTCTCAGGATCCAAGGCAACTGGTCAGTCACGGATGAATGCTTTGGGCTGGCAGCCTGACCACAGCAGATGTTGATCTGGACCCTGGCTCACTTCCCAGGTCTGGGATGTCATCTGGCTTATCTAGTCAGACCTTTTTCTTTACCAGTCTTTTTAAGACTGGGCAGAGTTAGACAGCCTGTCTCCTCTCATCATGCTGATAACCGTGTGGTGCAGATCTCAGGTGAGCAAAGAAAAACAACTACACAAACAAAAGAGGAACAAAATAGATGGGAAAGGATAAAGAGAAAAAAAAAATCTTTCTTGATTCAGTGGGAAATATCTATACTTTTGCATTGAAATCATGCTGTTTATGAAGATGCAAGATGTGAAGAGTGAGCTGAGAAAATAGGAATTTTATTTTGGCCCTTCCAAGGCAATTTTCCATATTCTTTTGTTGCATATATTTTGCAAAGAAGCCCAGGAACAGACAAGCTCACCCAATTAAAGACTCTGACAAATTTATTTTCCTCTAATTGTTCATGAATATATTATACCACATACTACAAACATATAGAATTTTTAGTCTGGCTTGAATATAACCAACCATAAACCAACGCTAGTGGATTTCTTAGATTATATTTGTTCTAATCTTCCAATTTTATTTCTTGTTTCATCCTTGCCCCCATTTGTTGTGAAGTGAAACCTTGGTGCATCCTGTCTAGTTGGGAACCATGTGCCAGCAGACACACCCATGCTGTGGGCCACCCCATGTCACTGCAAGTCCCCATAGTGAAGGCACAGAGTAATGACCAACCCAAGAGGATCAAGAAGAACAAGGTGATCCTCAAAGCCTTCTCAAAACACTAGAAGCTGCTAGACAACATGGGAAGGGAACTGTCCTTTACATACAGACAGTCTGGCATGACTGTGTGTTTGTGTGGCGTCTGAATGGGGTGAGGCCAGCTCTTTTTTTTTGTTCTCACCTTTTTGATGGATTTCTCCCTATGTCATAGAATTGTAAAATTGTAGAATGGCCTGGGTTGAAAAGGATCTTAAGGAACATCTATTTTCAATCCACCTGCTGCAGGCAGGGTTGCCAACCACTATACCAGGTTGCCCTAAGACACATCCAGAACTTATGCAGAATAGATACAGATCTTAAAAACTCTGTTGCAGATTTTCAGTATGACATTCAATGAAACAAAGACTACAGGTGCTACAAAATCTGTGTAATGTGGTGCCCAAAGAGTACATTTTTCCTTTAGCATTCAGAACTTTCAACTTTTTCCATGGCTAAGCGAATGGATTTCCCACTCGATCCACATCTTTTTATTGGATTTCTCCTCCATATTTCTGATGCATATTCTCTGTTGTCTTGAGAGCTGGTTTGCTGTTTGATATCAGTAAGACATTAGATAACATGTCATACACATGGCCTCAGCACATCATTGAGATGCTCAGGAGAGGAGTTATCTTGCCTCACAACATCTCTATCTCACAGGCAGAGACCTCTGGTAAGCCCTTGTGGACATCAGTGGGGGAGAGTTGGGTAGAGAGAAACAATACAAGGATCAACAAGAACAAGTGTAGAGTACTACTCTTGGGGAGGAATAATCGTGCATCAGTACTGGTTAGAGGCTGACCTAGCAAGTTCTGCAAAGAAGGACATGAGCATCCTGGTGCAAAACAGGTTGACTATGAGTGAGTAGCGTGCCCTTGTGGCCAAGAAGGTTGATGGTATCCTGGCGTGCATTACTAAGGGCGTGGCCAGCAGGTGGAGGAGATTATGGTGCTCTCTGCTCTGCCCTGGGGAGGTCACGTCTGAAGCACTGTGTCTGGTTCTGAGCTCCTTAGTTCAAGTGAGCCAGGGCTTTTCTAGACAGTCCAGCAGAGCGCCACAAAGTAGCTAGGGAACTGGAGCATTGCCTTTATGAGGAAAGTCTGGGAGATCTGAAACTATTTAACCTGCAGAAAATTGGCAGGGTATTTTACTATGCTTATAAATATCTAAAGGACAGTAATCAAGTGGATTTGACCAAACTTTCAAATAGCATCCAGTGTCAGAACAAGGGACAGGGGGCTCAAACTGAAACCCAGAAGTGTCCATACAAACAGGATGAAAAACTTCTTGACTTGAAAGTTAGAGAGCACTGGAACAGGATGACTAGAAAGGAGTCTCCTTCTCTGGACATACTCAAAACCTGCCTGGACACTTTCCTGTATGACCTACTTTAGAGAAAATTCTTAAGCAGAAGGGTTGAACTAGATGATTTCCAGAGGTCCCTTACAACTTCCATAGTTCTGTGACTCCGTTTTACATCTGTGAAGTCCCATCTGGAGTACTGTGGCTGGCCCTAGGGACCCCAGCACAAGAAAGACATGGAGTTGTTAAATAAGCTCCAAAAAAGGTCACGAAGATAACCAGAGTGCTGGAGTACCTCTCTTACGAAGAAAGGCTGAGAGAGCTGGTTTAGAGAAGAGAAGGCTCAGGCAAGGCCTCATTTGAAGCTCTACAGTTCTTGCAGGGAGCTTCTAAGCAAAGGGGAGATGGGACTTATTAACAAGTTTTGATAGTGATAGAACAAGGGGGAATGGATCTAAATTAAGAGAGGAGATTTAAGTTAGATCTTAGGAAGATTTTTTTTATTCAATTTAATGAAGTACTGGAACAGGTTACTCAGAGAAGCTATTGATGCCTCATCTCTCGATACGTTCAAGGCCAGGTTGGATGGGACCCTGGAAAGCCTAATTTGGTAGCAGGAAACCATGCCCGTGTCAGGAGGTTTGGAACTACATAAACTTTAAGTTCTCTTCCAATTTAAGTTATTCTGCGATTCTACGATTCTATGATTCTATTGTAGCAGCATATCCAGTTAGTATTCTTCTCTCTTCACACCATACCAATTACATTATACCAGACAATGTAAACATAATGTTGAATAAAAAGACAAAGTGGATGTACATGTGTGTGTATCATGAAGTGCAGGATTTGGAAATAAAGTCCTCCAAAATCTGTTGCACATTTGCCCTAAATAACTTTGCATTAAATTCAATTTTTTCTCCCTGTATTGAATACACACACGCACAATATAACTGTAAGTCACTCATGAAAAAATCTAGACCATCTTAAAATCATAATTGTATCTATTTATAATCAAGCAGCAGTATCATAAACACATCGATTCTGTATTCATAACAAGGCAGTGTGGCATTTGCACAATTTCAACTATCTCTACAAAGAAAAACATTTGACAGGCTTATGAAGTTGCACTGACCTCCACATGTTCAGGAGACATAACAGTGATTTCCAGATGCCCTACTAAAATTACTGCTCCTACTTCAACTAGCCTGCCAGATATTTCTTTAATTTCATGAACTTACTGAACATAATACTAATAGTGAGATACCCTTGAAGTCAGCAATTGTAAGCTGACTGAATATAAATTAAATGGAAAATAAGAAAAAACAAGTTCTCCAGCTGAGTTACCCAATTTCAAAATGGAAAACTTTGATAAATCATGTGAAAAAGCAAGCAAAGTCAGTGGAAGCAAGAAGTTCAGGGGCTTGCAGTGTAACAGATTCCTTCAAACTATTTAAGTCAGCAATGAAAGTTATCTGAAACTTGCATATCAAGCAAGCAAGAACAGAACTTTCAGGAAAAGTTTCCAGATGTATTTGGATGTATAGCCATCTAGAAAAAGACAGTAAGAGTAAGCATAAAGCCTACAAGAAATATGGAGAAAAAAAGATTGATCAGCAAATAAAGGGACACCTTAGAGGTTAAGAAGTGCTGAAATAATGTAAGAATTGTGAAAAGTCAAGCTGAGTTAGGCCTTTCAAAGTATATTAAAACAAATAACAAAAAAGCTCTCAAGTCACATAAATAAAAAAGAGAGAACAACAAAATGGAACACTGTAATATGCAGCAATTTTAGATAAAAATAAGGCATTATATTGAATCTGATGTGTTTTTCCATGAAAGATTGTTAAAAGGCAGGAGAAATACTGAAAATTAAAGTACAGAAAATAAAATAAGATACTTATGAGAGAAAAAAAAAAAAGTTATCTATTAAACATGAACAAATAAAAAAAAGATTTCTGAATATGTGTTCTAACTATATATTAAGATTGATAAGCAATATTAGTTCTCCCATAATGTTTCAGTTATTTGCTGCTCAGTGACAAAGCTTCAAAGGCATGAGAAAATACCACATATCTTCCCCATTCCTCCTCTAAAATAGGTCATGTTTACCCTGAAAATTAGAAACTCTCCTAGAGATAGAAGGATTTATACTTCTCTTGATACAAAAAGACTTGAATAGTGGTACTACTGAGATAGAAGATGGAATTCACCTTGCCTCAGTTAGGCAAAATAAGAGTCTGCTACTTCTTTCTGCTTGTCACAGCACAATGAAAAAGCTCCCTGAAACACTTAATTTCCTCATCGCATCATGGGATTTGAATATGAGTTCATGGATTCTTTATGAAGTTGCTATCTAAAACACAGAGGCAATGTCTTCATCTCCCTACACTGCCCCTTCCCTTCCTTCTTATTGCTTTGCCTTGCCTTGCTTTTCTTTGCCTTCCCTTTCCTCTCCCTTGACAGACACATTCAAGTGAAAAGTAATATAACATCTCAAATTGGAGTCAGAAAGCTATGTAGGACAAGGAAATATCCTACTGTTGGGATAATTAAAAAGAAAGAGAAGAGAAGAGAACGAGAAGAGAACGAGAAGAGAAAGAGAAGAGAAAGAGAAGAGAAAGAGAAGAGAAAGAGAAGAGAAAGAGAAGAGAAAGAGAAGAATTTCTATCACTGCATGAGATATGGGAATAAAAAGCATTTCAAATTCTCGTTCACAAAATTGCAAAGAATGTCCCTTTAATAATAATAGAGCTCTTGTTTGCAAATCTTTTTGTTTTGTTTTATATTAATGATTAGTACCAGCAGGACATTAAAATATATTATGAAAGATTTATACATTCATCAATTCCATGGCAAAGGTCATTTATATCATTGGGTAAAGACAATGAGAAATGCCTTTCTTGTGGAAGAAGGGTTCTTAATGAGACCACCTACTCCTCTGTTCCCTGCTTAAACCCGTTAGATGTATCAGTTATTTGTTTTAATAGAAAGGTCTGTATAATACTCAAAGGATTTTAGTTTAGGATTTTTATATAGAGATTTGCTATTAGGGAAATTGTGTTTAAAATAATAATCTGTATGAAAAAAAAGAGTAACGCTGGGGGGGGGGGGGGGGAGGGGGAGTTGGTAAGAAATAATCAGTCTGATTCTTTGATTTGAAGAGGATTCCATCAGGTGCATCTGGAGTCTCAGAGAATAATAAATAATAATTTTTTAAAAAGTGTTTCACCTTCTTTTCTTCTTGTTCAGCCCAACAGCCATACTCTTTCCTCCTGATGAACATGTGGTTGTATTATTCAGAAAAGTCTATATAACAAAGACCCCAAGCTGTTGGTGACCTTTCTAAGCTGTTAAGTAGAACTGATATCTGTCAACTAGAGGGAAGCTATCTTGTCTTTACACTGAATGTGTAAAACAATTTGAACAAAACAATTCTCAAGTGAGGTACTGGTATGGGGACACAACTTAGACCTGCAAATTTTGATAGTTCTACTTCAAAAGAGCATTTATGTATACGTATACATTTATGTATAAAAATAAGTTAAATTATTTTATGGCATCAGGCATTATTTAAAAATAATAAATAAATAAGACCTTCTAAGTCACATTCAGATTAAAAAAAAAAAAACACAAAACAAAACAAAAACAATAATTTGGTTGGTGAAAGGACTGATCAGTTTTTAAAGCACTGCAAAAAGAAGAATAACCTAATGAAGCCACACACCTGAAAACAGAGACATAACTGAGAGATGGCACAGCTCTGGAGCATGCAAAGTAAGCCCAGGAATTATCTGCCTTGTGGAGCCTACAGTGGCATTTGAAGAGTTAACAGCATGCATCCTAGGCTTCAGGCAAATGAGACTTCCACCCTGCTGCAGCACATTGGTCAGACATGTGCCCCCTGCCCTCCCTTAAAACTACAGAGACTTGACATTTTAACTTGAACAAGCAAGCCATCCATAGAAAATAACACCGTGACAATTGTTGAAGCTGCCTCCCTGGGTGTGAGATCCCTATTGCCAGAGCATACATCACCACTTAATAAAACTAATGTGCTTCAGTAGCTGGTGGGTTTTAGTGCAACTTTCTTTGTGGAGCTCACTATGAACTGCCTGCTGATAGACGCTATTTAAAATAATGGTGACATCAAGACAGAAAGGCTGTAGTTACAGTTAAAGCCACAAATAGGAAAAGAAAGTAATATAAAAATTCAGCTTAACTGTTATCATCAAGGACTCATGTAGCTCTTATGTGAACGTGTTTTTTGTTTGATTTTCCATTACTGCCTGTAACTAACAGATTTTTAAAATTTCTTTTCTGATTTTTTTTTTTTCTCTTTTATCAGCAGGCTGCCCTTCTTTCTTTCAGAACAAAGGGTCTGAACTTGGAAATTTTTGCAAGAACTTTTATACTTAGACAACTAGTTTTACTGAAGGCAAGGAGAGTATTTATTACTCAATCATAAAATCCATTGAAATACAGTTTTTTAAAATATTGTTTCATTTGCTGATTACCTCACTCATTAAAACAACATTAGATAAAGCCTTACAATTAAGATTTAAATTAATAGGAAAAAAAAAAAAAAGCATTGTTGCATTTGAAACAAACAAAAAAATTATGCTAACCTTTAGATAGAAAAAAAAAATATGGGAGTAAAAGCAGCAGTCTACTGCGGGCATGAAATTTATTTTGAGTCTGGCCCTTTAACAGATTTTGTTTGTCCTTCTAACTCACAGTAGATACAGTTTACAGCTTTCAATGTGAAATTAAATTCACAATGTTTCATGCAACACAATTATTCCTTTGCCACCAACTAATTATCCAAAAAACAAAACAGAACAATAAAATATATGAATTATAGCAGAACACTCATGGCAGCTGCTTGCACTTTTGCAAGTTTCATTTTATTTAAGTCATTTTCATCTCTCAGCACTTTTTAAGTTATTGAGTTGGGCTTTTTAGTTTTGCTTTGTTTTAGAGCATTTTTATGTTTATATCCATAAACATAAATAAATATATGTATGCATAGAGGTAGGCAAACATATAGATGTTATTCATGCATACATATTTTTCATGTGAGACGCAGAAAGTAAACATATAGTAGTGACTGAATATTTTTAAAGAAAATCAACTTGTAAACTATGTATTTCCAAATTCTAGAAGTTATTCTAGAATAGGAACTCATATAATAGGAAAGAAATGATAGATAACGTATGCAAATATTTATATGCCATATATATAATTCCTGCCTAATTATTAGGAGGTTCAAAGGATCATATAATTAGAACTATAAAACATATCATTTACTTGGTGAAAGTTCAACTGATTTAAGAGTGAAAAAACTTATAGACAACTGGACTCCTGATTTCAATGGGATTGCATAGAAATTCTAATTTCTAGAGGATCATTCAATCAAATGAACAACTACAGGAATATGGGCATACACAATCGAGGGGATTACCTCCAAACTTTAAATTATAGATATCTGCAAGTGATTTGTTAAATGCAACCTTCAAATATAGACAAACATACGCAAATATATTTGTATGCAAATTGTGCTTCCTGCTTTAAGTTGCTAATCATGGTCATTTTTGTTGTAATTGTATGTTTCCCCATGTGGAAAAGCATTACTGTGATGCATTGAATAAGCAGCATAACTAATTTTGTGTCACCTTAACAACAGGCTAACCATTCAATTAAACATAGTAAGGCTGGTCCACAGAGAGATAACAAGCCAGCTGTCTCAGTAGCTTCCAAATACCTTAACCATCACCCAAAATAAATTTTATCATGCTCTTGACCACTCTAATGACCATAGGCCTAGCTTTTTACTGTAGATTTACATTAACAGCGCAAGTGCAAAATGAACATTATGTCAACGTAATATATCATCTGAGTAAAATGGCAGCAGACTGCATCCATTTTGCAGAGAACTCAGAAATAACAAATATTACAAAGTCCTGGATTGGGTCATGGCTGAAGGCTGGTGAGAGTCTTAATTTTTTTTTCCCTTTTTACTATCTGGCAGTGACTTTTTTTTCTGCTCATCTCAGCAAAATTAGTTAAAGATAGATTTTAAGGATAGATTTAAAATGCATTTTGCTTTTTAGTCTTTAACATTGCATCTGTGTCTACAAAGACGGAAGGAGCATTTACAAATATAGTACTCTGTTTAGTTCTTTGCCAAGAACTACATCATTATTTATTTCTTGTAAGGCATTCCAAAAATAGCCAACTCCATTCTTAGGCTCCCTGAGCTAGAGTAATCTGCAATACAGTCACTATTCCCAACATCTGCTATTTTTTATTTTTTTTTTCTTTTTCGTCTTTTCTTTATACAAAGCTGTACTTGGTGGATTTCAGCTGCTACCCAGTTATTTGGCAAAAGAATGTGAGAATCCAGCTTCTTATGAGCTTTCATTATGTGTGGGATCGAGGTAGCACAGCAGTTCTCTCCTTTTTCTGAGAGACTGCTGCTGCCACAGCAGCTCCAACAACAAAAATGCACAGTCGGCGGTTTCTTTATTTTCATCTTTGTTGCGCTTCTTGGCACTGAATTCTGGAATGGATAAATTGAAATGGTGTTTGCCTAATCCCTTTGAGAGATTTGATTGCAACTTAAACTATAGAGTTCTCCTAGGACCAGCTAAAAAAATGTTATGCTTTGGAGCTGGATCTTCATTTTATTGTAATCAATTTTAATATGTGACATATTGGATATGTTCTTTGTACTCTCAGATACAAGTTGCACTGTAAGGTAGCTTATCTGATGACACATGACAGATATGTGTCTTCCATGCAGGAACACACAAGGACTTTATTGCAAATTGCATTTTCTTTTAATATGGTCATCTAAAAAAGCTCAGGAAAATTTGTATACTATGCCTCAGTTTTTCTTCTTTACTTTCTCAAGTAGAAAGATTTTTTTGTGTATTGTATTCAAAAAGCACACTTCAGAGTGAAGCAGGATGGATGCATTGTTATGCAGAATTAAGGTTTTTTTAAACAGAAATAATAAATAATATATTTTATATATAATGTATATTTTACATTATTATGTATATAATATATATTACATACATTTTATATAATGTATATAATATAATAATATAAAAAATAAACATAGTAAAATTTATTTCTTGCAATCAGTGCTTCAATACTGATGAGAAGATACCTATTCCAAAGACAATTCATACCCTTCAGAAACCTGTGGATTAGTAATTAATTTGGCAGCTCATTTTGAAAGGGAGCAGCTACCCTTCCATTAAACCCCAGTGAAAAACAATCACAATGTCTGAATAATTGGTTCTGAGTACTAGACCTAGTAAGTTCTAGGTTTTTTGTCTTCCTATCTCCTTTACTTTCACCACAACATTTCTCATGCTTAAAGTATGAGCACCTTAAGATTTCAGTAAGAGGAGTATGACAACAGTGCATATTCAGTCTGTATTTTCTCCTAGTATAAGCAGCACAGTTGTAGCATATGGCAATGTCTTTCATACCTTTATTGTTCAAATTTGGGTGAAATTGTCCAACTGCATAAAAAGATACTGCTGATGGATGGGAGGGAAAGTAGGAGAGTGTGCATTTGAGGAAGTCTTATAAGTACACAATTAGTCAGCAAAGAATATAAAATGTATTTTAAATGTGATTAAATTAGATTCCAGCACCTACATAGTTGTTAACTGTTTCTTTTCTTTCTTTTTTTTTTTTTTTCTTCAATAAAATATCACAAAAATTATTTGAAAGACAACAAAAATTTTAGCATGGGAGAAATCGCACTTTCCATGTTCTGTTCTCTCTCCACTAACTATTAAGGAGATCCAAGGATGTCTGATTCAGGTTTTGAAACTCCACTACATTTAGTCAGATTGGTATTACACTTTCTATCTCTTTGATCAATCCCATCCAGCAATACTATTTGCATTGAAATAAAGCACTTTTACTTTCTAGGATTTTATGTGTATGATGTCTCAGTAATTTTAATCTCAGATATATCAGAGGAAAATAGAGAATGTCATTTTTCTGCAAGTTGTTTTCTATATATAGCAAAGTGTCAATTTAGTGTATCAGTCCAAAGCAACATATTGCAGGCTCATCAATGTAATAAATTCTCCTTACTTTCAAATAAAACAAGAATGAATAGTATCTTGTTTAGTCATTTTAGTCTCCTTCACAAATTCTGACACTACTCTAGTTCTTTAACAGACATTTTATTGTTATTCCTTTCCTTCCTACACTGATTGTTATGCTACATTTCTCTCCTTGAGCACCTTCTTTGAGTATGTGAAATGATGTGAGGAGGATCTATCTATACAATTGCTTTTTTTTTTTGTTTAGTTTTTTTTCCTGTTTCTCCCACTGCAAAATATTCACTTTCTATTCAGTGTCTGATGTGCTCTGTAGATATGTATGTATGTGAAGAACTGTAAGGATTTTGAAGGAAAAAATGCTATGAACAAAGAAATTATAGATTAAAACAAAACCAACAATAATTTAAAAAAAAAAAAAAAAATCAACCCCATAGGAATAAGATAAAAAATGATAAATAAGTGGTCCAGATAAAGGTTTTGTTTATCACAGGTTATGAAACATAGCCAATTTGCCTATGTTAATTACCATACTGTGCATCTACTAGAAATACACCTGTCCAGAGGTTTCTGGAGAGTGAGAAACAGTGACTGGAGTTCACTGGAGCTTTTGAAGTTGAAAATCTACATCTTCAGATAAATGTATAAATGAATAAGTAAAAGAGGGACATTATCAATAAACAGTTTACCTCCCTTCATTTTTCATTTATATTTGTGTTTTGATTTTGGCCTGATGTCTGAAAAAGGCAAACAGAATTTTCCCTCCTTTTACATCCAGTTACAGTATGTGTGAGCTAATGACCAAGATCCTCAGACTGGAAAAGTGAACATTCTCCTGGGAGCTGAGATCAGAAAGACTGAGCACATCACTCTGGAACTTGTCTTGTTGCTCTGTAGGAAGCCAATAAAACACAATATAGAATTGGTTATAGAAGACCATCAACAGGAAGTTTTGATACATTCCCTAATTTATATTATCATATTATTATATTATTATTATATTGTGAGACTATTATATGTAAGATTATTATAATATCACATATTGGTTAGACTTGGTTGAACAAGTTCTATGACTGAAGTGCTGGGATAAAGGGGCTGTTGGCCTTTCAGAATGAATAAGCAGGGCAGACAGGATAAAGTCACTATACTTACTTATACATGCTATAAGTAAGGTACAGATAGACTGTACAGACCTTTCCATGATGGATGATGTGGTAGAGAGCAGTTGAGTGAGGATTAAGGAGATGAATAGCTAAGTTGATGTCATCCTGAGTGTCTGCTGATAAACCACACAGGTTGCAAGCACAGGTATTCATAGAATCACAGAGTGGCTTGAGTTGAAAGGAATCTTAAGCATCAACAAGTTCTAGCTCCCCTGCCACAGGTAAGGATGCCATCCACTAGATCAAATACTAGATCATGTTGCCCAGGGCCCCATCCAAGCTGTTCCCAAACACCTCCAGGGACAGGGCATCCACAATCTCTCTGGGCAGTCTGTCCCAGCATTTAATCACCCAGAAACTTTAACTACCCAAAAAACTTTCCTCTGACATCCTCTCCTTTACTTTAAAACCATCCTCCCTTGTCCTATCACTGTGTAACTGTGTAAAAAGTCTATATTCTCCCTTTAAAGATTGGAAGTCTGCAGTAAGGTGTCCTCACAGCCTTCTGTTTTTAAGGCTGAAGAAGACTAGTTACTTCAGCCTGTCTCTTTAGGGGAGGACTCCAGCCCTTGGATCTTCCTCATTGCCTTCCTGGGGACCCTCTCCAAAAGCCCCACATCTTTTCTATGTTGGGGTTCCCAGACATGAACTCCAGCTGGTGCCTCATGAGAGCAGCGTAGAGGACAAGAAAATCCCTCAAACTGATGGCCACACCTCTTCTGATGGAACCAGGGTATCACTGACCTTCCAGGCTGCAAGCACACACCGCTGGCTTATGTTAATCTTTTCATAAACTAGGATTCCTAAGTCTTTTCCAGCAAGTCTAGTTTCAAAGAGTTCTTCCAGTCTATATATACCTGGGATTAGCCCAAGTGCAAAACCTTTTACTTTACTTTGTTGAACCTCATCATGTTCACAAGGGCCCACATTTTGATGTCTGATAAACATCAAGGTCCTTCTGGATGGCATCCCTTCCTTTAGCACCACTCATCTTGTTGAGAGTGTATTCAATCCCACTGCGTATGTCAGTGATAAAGATTTTAAAGAGTATTGGTCTTAAGAGGAGACACTGAAGGACACCACTTGTTACTGGCCCCCAGCCGGACATAAAATCATTGGCCACAGCCATCTGGTTGAGAATTTCCTACCAATTCCTTATCCACCCTATCCACCTTCAAATCCATATCTCTCCAGGAAAAAGGATGTGGTGGGGGATCAAATCAAAAGCCTTGCAGAAATCCAGATAAATGACATCAGTTGCATTCCATTTGTCTACTGATACCATCACTCTATCATAGGAGAGTATCAGATTGGTCAGGCTTCCTTTGGTAAAACCATGCTGGCTGTCTTGGATCACCCACGCGTCCCTCATGTGCCTTAACCTGTCTTCCAGGAGGATCCATTCTGTGATCTTCCCAGGCACATTATCTGTTCTATAGACAATGAGGAGAAACCTCAGGATCAGCTGCCCTCATCATCATAGATTTCAATTTCCCAGGAAAAAAGAAAAAAAAAAAAAAAGGAAAACAAACAAACAAACAAAAAAAACAACAGGAATATCACACTGTATAATCAATGAATATTAAGATGTTATAATTACAAAATAAACAAGAGAGTTTGGCAAGGCAGATTATGATAATAAAAAGAGACTAGATAGAAAGCTTACCCATATCCCAGGCTCACTTACAAATGTCCAGCAAGCAGACTCAAGAAGAGATCCTTCACTACTGGTAGCCAGATCTTAAATAGGTCTAGGAGCCAGTCTCCACGCCTTCCAGCAGCACAGGTGAATTGCCTTCACCTGTGCTCCTCTGGCTGACTCATTGCTCACCTTAGGTGATCAATCAGAGGTTCAGGCCGTGACTCAGCAGTTCCCATACACATACTGTCACAACAAACACGTCTGGGAAATTCCTAAAGTTTGTTGAATATAATTTCTTGTCACAAGCACTTAGTGAGCCAGCTAGAAACGGTGCTTTTCTAAACTTTTTTTAGAGAAGAGAAGGTATTTTGGAAGATGTGACAAAGGAGGTTGTCTTAGCCATGGAGATTATGAGAGAGTTGAATTTAAAATTTCTGTTTTAATGTATGAATAAATAAATAAATAAATAAAATTTAAAAAAGGATATTTGCCATCTTGCATTCTAAGAAAGCAAACTTTAACTGATCAGAGTCACAGTTAGCAACATCTTCTGGAAATCTTTCAAGGGTTTAGATGTCCATGACAGCTGATCTTTTTTCAAGGTGAACTTTTAAAGGCCAAGGAGCAGGTAATTTCACTGTATCATAACTCAAACAAGCAGAGCAGAAGATTGACGTGTTTGAACGCAAAATTTCTTTCTGAACTTGGGCAGAAAAAGTAAATATGTATATGACTTCTGCAAGAGATGTCAGGCTTCACTTAGATATTGCAGAGTTGCACTTGGAATTTTCATGGAGAAAACAAGCCAAATTTCAATTTGAATTGACACTGGTCAGTGTGTTGTTGGACTACGAAAATTGCTTTCTTAGGTTTGTCAACAAAAAGATATAATCTAAGGAAAATATTAGAATAATTAGACTGATACTTGATGATCACTTAACAATTAGGAATGATGAAAAAATGGAGGAATTTAATGTATTTTTTTGCCTCAGTTTTTAATCTGAGTCAAATATAATTTTATAAAAATTATTATTATAAAAATAATTTTTAAGATGTATTTATAGATCTGGAGTTGCTCCATCTCTGAGTTCAAAGACCATGAATTTCTGAACTGGAGCTTCATGACCAAGGGAGCAGTGATTTTCCATTTCTGGCAACAAAAATTGCAAGGGACCTGTTAAATCACTTGAATATTCTTAAGTCCATGAGGTCTTACTGGATTTCCTCTAAGAGTACTGAGTCTGGGGAGTCAGAGGAGGTCCTCACTGACTGGAAGCTAACGTTATACCAATCTACAAAAAAGGGTATGAGGAAATGAAGGAAATGACATACATATTAATCTAACCTCAGTACCTGGTAAAATCAAGGTGAAGAATAACCTCAGTACTATTGAAAGGCACTTAACAAAACTATTATATAGTTCACGTAGGTGTTTAACAGGAAAGTCCTTCTATAGTGATTTGATATCCTATGTCCACCTGCTTAGTGGATAAAGGGAAGGCTGTGAATGTAATCTTTCTAGATGTTAGTAAGAAATTCAATACTGTCCCTTACAATATCCCTCTGGACAAGCTGTTTAACTGTGGAATAATGGTTTCAGTCTCTGCTGTGTGATGAACTGACTGAAAGATAGTGCTTATAGCAAGTAAGGCTATCTAGCTGGAGGTTAGTTGTAGTGGTGCTCCCCAAGGGTCAATTCTGAGGCAAGCCTTACTGAACTTTTCTATCAATGAACTGAGTGCAAGAGTTAAACACGCATTTCACAAGTTTGATGATGAGTAAATTGTGAGGTGCTGATGTCTCTTCTGAGAAATGAGAAGCCTTGCAGAGGGGTCTAGATAGATAGAGTGCCACTGAATCAGTGATGTCACAAAAGTCAGCAAAGGTAAATGCTAAGTAACCTGGGATGGAGTAGTGCTGTATATGGCTATAGATCAGGAGAACAGTGGCTGAAGAGCAACTCTGCAGAAATGGATGTGGATGGCAGTTGACATCCAATTGACAGCAGGCTCCATATGAGCCAGAGTGTGCCATAGCATTCAAGAGAGCAAAAAGCATTTTAAGATGCATTACACATAGCATAGCCAGCTAATCAAAAGAGGTGATTCTCCTGCTATATTTAATGTTGGTGAGATCTTACTTTGAATATTATGTGAAGTAGTGGGCTCCAAAATATGAAAGGATGTTAACGGTGATCACAGCTGGTAACAAGGCTAGGAGACACGTCCTTGAAGACTGACTGTAGACACTTGTTTTGACTAATGTGGAGAAAAGGTAGCTGACAGGAGACCTCATCGCTCTCTTCAACTTCCTGAGGAAAGGAAGGGGATAAGGAGGTGCCAACCACTTACGTTTAATAACTGATGATAGGATGTATGAAAACATCAGAAAGCTGTGCCTTGGGAGGCACATGCATAACTGCTTATTAGAACAAAAAAACCTCTTTACTGTGAGAGTGATCAAACATTGGAATACTGGAACAAGATAGTTAATGCCTCTGGACAGTCAGTTTTAAGAGGCATTTGCATAATGCTCATAATGACATGCTTCTCTTTTTGTTTAGCCCTAAAGTGGTTAGACAGGTGAAATTAACTATCTTTGTATGTGTATTCCAATGGAACTATTCTAATTCTCCCCATGCTAAGAAATCATAACTGTGGTTTCCTGAAATCTGACAGTTTCATACTTGTAGCGCTAAAGGAAGGAATGAAGTTAAGTATGAGCAATATGTCTAAGCTGTCTTCCACCAAATATGTGTTGTGTCATGTAATTAACCTTATATGCTTGGAAGTACTTTTTGTAGATTTGATTTTACAAAGATGATATAATCTAGATTTTCCTTCTTGAACTACAATAGACTTGATCACGTGGTGGAAATGAACATCTTTGGTGATAAGAGATTCTACCTAACCTCAGACACACTTGAACAGCTCTTCTTTGCCAATTCGCTATATTAAGATTTGACTCTTCCTTTTTGGCTTAGTACTGAGATTTCATTCAATCACTAATGCAAGAAATAATCTGTTAACAAAAAAATTTGCCAACAGCACAATAATAAAATGGTGTATTTATGTCCAGATGTGCACACTGCCTTACTAAGTTTTTGTTCCCTTTTTTTTTTTTTTTTTTTTCTTTCTTTTGTACTAGTACCTTTTCTAAAACTCTGATGTTGCATTTACCTTTGTTGATCTCATCTGACAGTGAATTATTCAGTCTGGCTATCAACTATATTAAAAAACAAACAAACAAACAGAACAAGACAACTACTACAACAACAACAAAAAACCATTTGCTTTTATTAGTTTAAAATTTATTGTCTTTTAATTTCACAGAGAGAAAATCAAGGAGCCACACTTACTCTCCCTCACTGGCAAAGAAAATGGATAAATGAATCAAAGTAAAACCTCATGAAAATGAAGCAGCTTAAGTATGGTTATATATTGGTACATACTGCTCCTGAAACATTTTCATTTTCTTTCCTGTATAACTTTTCCTCTCTCAACTTCAAAGGCAAAGACATGACAGATTAAAAGACCATCCCATTTTGGCTGTGAAACTAAGATACACTGGGATTAGATGATGCTCATATCTCTCCATTTAGAGATCTAAATCTAGAACAACTGTAACTCACAGAAGGATTTTCCTTGTTTCCAGATTCCAGAGTATCTACAAGCCTTACTGTCCCTATCTAGACTGCACTCAACCCAGGATGTCGTTTTGTGTGGTGTCCTAACTCTAATGTTAACCCTGCTCCAGTGATGTCCCAGAATGTTCCATCATATTTGAAAAGTCTTGACTGTCAGTTGAGGTCCCAGGTGACTGGAAAAAGGGTTACATCACTCTCATTTACAAGAAAGGGAGCAAGGAGGACCAAGGGAACTACAGGGTGCTGAGTCTCACCTCTGTGTCTGGGAAGATCATGGAGCAGATATTCCTGGATTACATGCTGGATCACATAAGGAATGAGTGTGTGATCCGAGACAGCCAGCATGGCTTCCCCAGAGGAAGATCATGCCTAACTGATCTGGTGGCCTTCTATGATGGGGTGATGGTATTGGTAGACAAGGAGAAGGCAACCAATGTCATTTACCTGGACTTGAGCAAGGCCTTTGATATGGTCCCCCACCACATCCTTATCTCCAAATTGGACAGATGTGCATTTGGTGAGTGGACCATCTGATGGATGTGGAATTGGTTGGAAGCCACACACAAAGAATGATGGTCAGGTGAAGGACTGGTAATGAGTAGTGTCTCCTAGGGGTCTGTCTTGGGACTGGTGCTCTTTAACATCTTTATCAATGACATTGATGATGGAATTGAGTGCACCGTCATCAAATTTGCTGATGACACCATGCTGAGTGTTGCAATGGACACAACTGAAGGAAGGAGTGTCATTCAGAGGGACCTCAACAGACTTGAAAGGTGAGCCCAGATGAATCTAATGAGGTTCAACAAAGCAAAATGCAGGGTTTTGCACTTGGGCTGGAGGAATCCCAGGCATTTATACAGACTGGAAGGAGCAGTCCTTGAGAGCAGCCCTGCAGAGAAGGGCCTGGTGGATGAAAAACTGAATATGAGCCAACAGTGTGCTCTTGCAGTTTAGAAAGCAAATAGTATCCTGGTCTCCATCAGAAGACAGGTGGCCAGCAGGGAGAGTGAGGTGATTGTCCCTCTCTACTCTGTCCTCGTGAGGCCCCATTTGGAGTACTGAATCCAGGTCTGGAGCCTCCAGTATAAGAAAGACAGGGAGCTGTTCGAGAGGGTCCAGACAGCCACAAAGGTGATTAGAGGTCTGGAGCACCTCCCCGACGAAGAAGACAGGCTAAGGGAGCCTGTTCAGCCTGGAGAAAAGAAGGCTGCAGGGTGGCCCCATTGCAAACTTCCAGTATCTAAAGAGAGCATTCAAATAGGAAGGAAGTGAACTCTATGCAAAGGTAGATAACAGCAGGACAAGTGGAAATGGTTTTAAGTTGAAGGAGGGAAGATTCCAAGTGCAAGGTGTTGCACTTTGGCTGAGGCAATCCCAGGTATTTATACAAACTGGGGGAATATTTCCTTGAGAAAAGTCCTGCACAGAAGGATTTAGGAGTTCTGGTAGATGAGAATCACAGAATCACCAATTCACCAAGGTTGGAAAAGACCTACAAGATCACCCAGTCCAACTAGCCACATATCACCAATAGTTCTCTCTAAACCATGTCCCTCAACACAAAATCCAAACGTTACTTGAACACCTCGAGGGTTGTTGAGTCCACCACCTTCCTGGGCAGCCCATTCCAGTGCCTGACCACTCTTTCAAAGAAGTAGTATTTCCTAATGTCCAGCCTAAATCTGCCCTGGCACAGTTTGAAGCCATTCACCCTAGTCCTATCACTAGTTACATGAGAGAAGAGGCTGACTCTCAGCTCACTACAACCTCCCTTCAGGTAGTTATAGAGAGCAATGAGGTCTCCCCTGAGACTCCTCTTCTCCAGACTGAACAATCCCAGCTCCTTCAGTTGCTCCTCATAAGGCCTGTGCTCCAGACCACTCACCAGCTTTGTTGCCCTTCTCTGAACATGCTCCAGGACCTCAATATCTTTCTTGCAGTGAGAGGCCCAAAACTGGACACAGTACTCAAGGTGGGGCCTCACCAGTGCTGAGTACAGGGGGACAATCACTTCCCCGTTCCTGCCAGCAACACTGTTCCTGATGCAAGCCAGGATGCCATTGGTCTTCTTGGCCACCCGAGCACACTGCTGGCTCATGTTCAGCTGAGCATCAGCCAATACCCCCAGGTCCACTTTCTCTACGCAGTTGTCCAGCTACTCCGCCCCAAGTCTGTATTGTTGCCTGGGGTTGTTGGGACCAAAGTGGAGGACCCAGCATTTGATCTTGTTGAAACTCATCCCATTGGCTTCAGCCCAGCTATCCAGCCTGTCCAGATCCCTCTGTAGTGCTTTGCTACCCCCAGGCAGATTGACACTTCCAGCCAACTTGGTATCATCCACAAACTTACTGAGGGTGCACTCAATGCCCTTATTCAGGTCATCAGTAAAGATATTGAAGAGGACAGGCCCCAGCATCGACCCTTGGGGAACACCACTCGTGACCGGTTGCCAGCTAGATTTAGCTCCATTCACTACCACTCTCTGGGCCTGGCCTTCCAGACAGTTCCTTACCCAGCCAAGAATGCACCTATCCAAGCCACAGGCTGCCAGCTTCTGCAGGAGAATGCTGTGGGAGACAGTGTCAAAGATTTTGCTGAAATCTGGATAGACTACATCAACAAACTTTCCCTCATCCACCAGACGGGTCACTAGATCATAGAAGATCAGATTGGTCAAGCAGGACCTGCCCTTCATCAACCCGTGCTGTCTAGGCCTGTCCCACACATGTCGCATGATCTCCCTCAAGGCAATCTTCTCCATAACCTTCCCTGGCACTGCGGTCAGACTAACAGGTCTGTAGTTCCCTGGGTCCTCCTTACAACCCTTCTTGTAGACGGGAGTCACACTGGCAAGCCTCCAGTCTTCTGGGACATCACCAGTCAATAAGGAGCGCTGATAGATGGTTGAAAGCGGCTCAGCTATCACCTCCATCAGTTCCCTCAGTATTCTTGGGTGAGTCCCATTCGGCCCCATGGACTTGTGACAGTCCAGTTGGAGTAGTAGTTTTTTGACTGTGTCCTCCTGAATTGTGGAGGGTTTAGTCTGTTCCCCATTCAAGACTACCAGGTCAGAGAGTGGAGTACCCTGAAGATAACTGGTGTGACTTTTAAAGACCAACGTAAAGAAGACATGCAGAACCTCTGCCTTTTCCTTATCCTCAGTGATCATATTCCCAGTCTCATTCAGTAAAGAATGGAGATTCTCCTTAGTCTTCCTCTTAGTCTTGATATATTTGTAAAAGAGTTTTCTGTTCCTTTTTACCCCAGCAGCCATGTTGAGTTCAAGCTGGGCTTTTGCCTTTCTGACTTTCTTTCTGCATATCTTAACAACTTCTTTGTACTCTTTCTGAGTTGCCCATCCCTTCTTCCACAGGAGGTAGATTCTCTTTTTCTCCTGGAGCCTCAAGAATAGCTCCCTATTCATCCACACTGGTCTTGCTCACCTCTGGCTCATATTGTGGTTCAGGGGAACAGCCTGCTCCTGCACCTTCAAGATTTCCTTCTAGAAGAGTGACCAGCCATCTTGGACCCAGATGGGACCTACATGGGTATGTTTGCACATATGAATAGGTCACAGGAAAACTGGTTGACAGAGATTTCTCTGTCACTTCAATCTGAAAAAGAGGTGAGGAGACCTAAAAGAGACCACATAAAATATGTTTTGAGATGGGAATGTTGTAACTGGGCTTTTGAGCTTGTAAAATCAAGATAAAAGATATGTGCACTTGCAGGGGATTTTTACTCCTCAGTTATATTATCTAATATGTTTGACTAAGTTGAAGTGATCTTGATTTCCTTAAATTAAAGAGTTTACAAACCTGCAGAAGCAAAAGATTCTTGGTACTACTTGACTTTATTACATTTTTAATAGTAAATATTACAGAGGAGAGCTTTGTCCCAAAGATACTTCAACTCAAGATTTTGTTTGATGTGAATTATGTCTTGTCAATCATTGCACCAGTTTCTCCAACAAAATAATAAATAATTAAACAAGTAATAAAATTCCAAATGTTTTTTAAAAAGACTACTAATCTTCAAAATTCTACAGCTGCAACTTTTTCTATAAATCAACCTCTATTGCTGTATAATCAATGAATATGCAGATGTTATAATTATGAAATAAGAGAGTTTTGGCTAAGAAGATTATTATACCAAAAAGAGAATACATAGAGTGCTTAACCTTGTCCTGAGCTTGCTGTAAAACTCCAAAGGAAAGATCTCCAGAAAAAGATCCTTCCCTACTACTAGCCAGCTCTTAAATGGGTCTAGGAGGGGTGGAGCCTTCAACTGTGCTCCCAGGGCTGATTCATTGCTCACCTCAGGTGCTCAATCAGAGGTTTAGGCTGTGATTCAGCAGTTCTCATACAATCACAAACCATGAAAGCAAATAGAATGAAGGTGGAAAGTTATAAGGACTAGATTACGTACCTGTTGATCAATTCAGAATTAATGTCTGCAGTAATGGAACTTCCAGATGTACTTCAAGAAATAAGATTTTAAAGCATGTCATTTTTACTCAGCCTGTCTTCTGGTTTGTCTGCTTTATCTCCTCCTGATAAAGTCTTATATTACTGATATATTGGCAGAATGAATTAAATCTGAAGAATGCATAGAAATTAATTACACTTGATTGGTTAATAGGTTTCTTAGTTTCCAAATAAAAATCTTCGATGATTTGAAATTAATAAATGTTTCATTAATAGTAATGTAAAAAAAAAAAAAAAAAAAAAAAAAAAAAAGTCTCTTGTTATTAGTAGGAGATGGGAGAACGTTGTCAGATATTAGCCCATTTATTCCTGATTTTGTTAACAAATATGTGCATACAGTTCTCTGAAAGTCACTTATTAAAAAAAAAATCCTTTCACAAGAATGGCAATGAGAATACACGATGTATGCTGTTTTAGGAAAAAAATCAAGATCAAATTATACTAATACTTTCTTAAAAAGCAAACAATTTATATCATTTTTCTTAAAATTAGAATTGGTAAGTTGTGTTCAGCTCACTGAAATGTTAAAAAATATTTCTACCTATCTTTACTCTTCTTTCTTTCTTTTTAATTATTGTAGAATGAAAGGCATCATTTACTGCCCTGTGGAAAATTCTTTACTCCAGAGGGAGCTGGAAAGGTGATAGATGCCCTTGCACTTTGGTTCATCCATCTGTAGAAAAACACAAGACCTTAGTCTTGGTAGTGCTGATGTCTGAAAAATACTTTAGGTTTCCCAAGTGAAGAGTGCAACTCCTGCAGTGTATTATTATAATCTTTTTATTTTATTTTATTTTATTTTATTTTATTTTATTTTATTTTATTATTTTATTTTTTTATTTTTTCTCCCAACACAAACATTTCATGAACTTGCATTGTTGTCAAAATAGTTCTGAAATATTTTACCCTCAGGTTCATCTTTCTAGCTACTGAGTAAAGCTCTCAGTAGTTTATTCTCAGTCAGTATGTCTATGCCCATACTATCTTTTCAAAGTGTTGATGACATACAAATTCACAGTATATCTATAATGTTCTTATTAAAGAGACAAACTAGTAATTTAACTTAAACAAACAACAGAATTATTATCCACCAGAATGCCTAGGCATTCTCCACAAATAATATTGAGTGCTGATGAGATGTGTTTCAGTGCGTTGTATTTTACATTTTACCTTGGTGTCTAGTTTAGCCTGTGTTAAATTGACTTAACTGCTCCAGTGCCAGAATCTTTCCGATATTTAGGAGTGCCATAATACTACAACACTGAACAGAACAGAATTCCCTTTATCGTGAAATCTGAAAGAATCACAGAATCACAGAATTGTAGGGGTTGGAAGGGACCTCCAGAGATCATCGAGTCCAACCCCCCTGCCAAAGCAGGTTCCCTACACCAGGTTGCACAGGTAGGCATCCAGGCAGGTCTTGAACATCTCCAGAGAAGGAGACTCCACCACCTCCCTGGGCAGCCTGTTCCAGTGCTCCGTCACCTCACCGTAAAGAAGATCTTCTTGTGCACATTTGTGCGGAACTTCCTATGCTGCAGTTTCCGGCCATTTCCCCTTGTCCTGTCTCTACTCACCACTGAAAACAGTCTGGCCTCGCCATTCTGCCCCCCACACCTCAGATATTTATAGATCTGGATCAGGTCTCCTCTCAGTCTTCTTTTCTCAAGACTGAACAGACACAGTTCACTCAGCCTTTCTTCATAGGAGAGATGCTCCAGGCCCTTCACCATCTTTTTGGCCCTCTTTGTGGCTGGACTCTTTCCAAGAGATCCCTGTCTTTTTTGTACTGGGGAGCCCAGAACTGGGCACAGTACTCCAGATGAGGCCTTACCAGGGCAGAGTAGAGGGGGAGGATCACCTCCTTTGACCTGCTGGCCATGCTCTTTTTAATGCATCCCAGGATGCCATTGGCCCTCTTGGCCACAAGGGCACTCTGCTTGCTCATGGCCAACCTGTTGTCCACCAGGACACCCAGGTCCCTCTCTGCAGAGCTCCTCTCCAGCAGGTCATCCCCCAGCCTGTACTGGTGCATGCAATTATTCCTCCCCAGATGCAAGACTATACGCTTGCTTTTGTTAAACCTCATCCGTTTTTTTTTTTGCCCAGCTCTCCAGCCTGTCCAGGTCTCGCTGAATGGCAGCACAGCCTTCAGGTGTGTCAGCCAATCCTCCCAACTTCATATTGCTTCAACTTGCTGAGGGTGGCCACTATTCCCTCATCAAGGTCATTGATGAAGATGTTGAATAAGACCGCACCCAGCACAGACCCCTGAGGAACACCACTGGTTACAGGCCTCCAACCGGACTCTGCACCGCCAACGACGACCCTCTGCACTGTGCCAGTCAGCCAGTTCTCAACCCACCTCACTGTCCACTCATCGATCCCACACTTCCTCAGCTTTGTTATAAGGATGTCATGGGGGACAGTATCAAAAGCCTTGCTGAAATCAAGGTAGACTACATCCACTGCTCTCCCCCCATCTACCCATCCAGAGACAACATCACAGAAGGCTACCAGGTTGGTCAAGCATGACCTCCCCCTGGTGAACCCATGCTGACTACTCTTGATAACCTCCTTTTCTTCCAGTTGTCTGGAGATGACATCCAGCACAAGCTGTTCCATCACCTTTCCAGGGACAGAGGTGAGGCTGACTGGCCTATAAAGACAGATCAACATCTAATGATGACTACTACTAGATCATGATGATCTTAAAAGTGATATTTTTATAAACAGAAGTGTGTCCTAAGCAAAAATAAAGCAGAAAATATATATCAGATGACAAAGAAGTTTTGTAGTCATTTCACTAATGTCATAAAAAAGCTGTCAAGGGGTATAAAGTGATGAAATCTTTCATAGACTAGAAAACATTTTGAAATGGCTTCCACATAGAATACATCTATTCATTGAAATATTGCACTCTGTGTTTAAGTCACATCAAGAGAAGTCTTTATCAGCCTGTTCACTGTCAATGACAGTAGCTAGAAATGTTTCAGATCATCTTTAAAACTTCCTCTCTCCTACATACATGTGCTTTTTTACGGGAAATAAATGTTTACCCAAATTCAAACACATAAAACGTAGGTATCAGCAACCTGTATGTTTCAAGATGGACATTCTTGTGTTTTTTTTAGAGATAAAATCCTTCCACAATTATATGTGAGATAATTATCTTCTACCTTTTATTTAATATGGTTTTGTTTTGTTTTCTATTCCTTTTGATTATTTTGTGCTTTTTCTTTGTTTGTTTTTGACTGGTCTGCTTCACAAAGAAATCACACATACTTTGACCATGAAATGAGTACATGGTAATATGTGGTGCTGCCATAGAAACTGGCTCGATTCCTAATATCACAAAAGATATTTACTTTCTCAACATTCATTCTTCAAATCCTATATTCATTAAGCACACAATATTGCATCAATTAAGAAAGGATAACAGATACAGTGTAGTACTGAACAAAAGGGGAAAGGAAAAAAGTATATTATTGTGTCAGCAATAATGCTTCTGACTTCAAATTCTTCGGGTCCATCAATTCCAAATCTCTACTGTATTCCATTTCTCAATTGACTACTTTTATTCCATAGTCAGAATATGGTACATCTATCTATACAATATGGTATATCTATCTATACAATATACTCTCTGAAGTCATCCTTCTAAGTTTAGAGGTTTCATCACTGAAAAGATCCATTGAAAGGAAATGTTTTCTTTCTTCTATTTTGTTGTTCTCTCTCTCACTCTCTCCTTACATCATGTTTCTTGTTCATAATGCCTCAGATGATCTACAAAGCTGTAGGCAGTGCTACTGTTTTTCTAAAGAAAATCAGAGAATTTTTCTGAGCTTGTACCATCTTTGAGTCCATTAGATACAGATCAATCAGAAGATAAAACAAAAGAAGACCAAAAGATATATTGCCAAGTTTCAGCTCAAATCATGTTGAAATTTCCTTTCACCGCACAAAAACACTGAAGAAGAGAAGTAAAAACATCTCCAGTAATTAAGATCACACCAGGTCTATTAAAATGAGTCAACAGCCAAGATTTTAATCAAGTACTTCTACACTAATAAATTAAGTCAGTGAGTAAATAATATTCATCACACGTTTAGAGATTATCAGACATTTATTTATTGAAAAAGGAAAAACCTAAAAGTATAAAAGCACTGTCGAAGTCAGATGTAGGATGTATACTTAGCCTTTTCATACATCTCTTCAGTCTCTGTTACTGGCAAGATGCAATTCCCAAATTTTAGTGCCTTCAGACAGCTATGTATGTGCTCATCCACCTAAATATCTTACTCAGACTGCCATTCAACTAATCACTCAAGCATTTAAAGTGACATTTCTGTGGAATTTCATACATTCAGGAAACAAAGTTAGAAAGAATATACTTACGTTGCTTAGACATCTGAAACGCCCCACGTACCGAATGTTTCCGGAAGATGATTCTGGAATAATCGGGGTTATTTTAGGAAGATTTTCAGCAGCATGTCAACCTTCACTGAATTGGGTGCTTAGATACTTATTTTCTATGTATGAAAATTTATGATTTAAACTGCTAAGTCCTCAGAGGATATTGGAATGTTAAGTATGCTCAGGCGTTGCCTAACCTTTCTAGCAACAATGGTGGCACTATTCAGTATAATACAACTATATACATTATTCAACATCTAGAAAATTATCATCCAAGGTATGTCCCAGAGGTGGAATATGATTGATGAAAAGGTGGTTGAAATGGCAGTTACTTCAAGACAAAATATAAGCATAGCATCAGTCCTGAGTATGCTTAAGTGGTAAATGAACTCTCATGAGATGTTGTCCAGAGACATTCAGGCAGGTTCAAGCACTGGGAGAACCAGTGTTATACATTTATGTAACTGAATGTGTAATACATTTGAACAAGGGTCATAAGGGGGAACAAGAAGAAATTATACAGGTGTATCAGTGATAAATATAGGTGTCACGGAACATGTGGGCCCTCTCAAGAGGGAAACTGGACAACTGGTCATGAGGAATACAGAGAAGGCTGAGGTGATCAGTGACTTATTTGCCTGAGTCTTCTCTGGCAAGGGCTCTAGCCACACTGCCCAAGTTGCAGATAGCAATTAGAACTTGGAGAAGGAATATCCGCCTACTGTAAGTGAAGATCAGTTTCAAGACCATTTAAAGTACCTGAAGGTACATAAGTCCATGGGATCTGACAAGATCCATCCGCGAGTTCTGATGGAGCTGGCAGATGAAGTTGCCAAGCTGCTGTCCATATCTGAAGGATCATGGCAGTCTGGTGAAGTTCCCACTGACTGAAAAAGGGGAAACTTTACTCCCATTTTCAAGGAGGGAGAAAAAGAGAATATCCAGGAAACTGTAAGCCAGTCAGACTCACCTCTTTGCCTGCTAAGATCATGGAGCAGATCCTTGTGAAGATCCTACTAAGGCACATGGAAAATAAAGATGACATAATTGGTGGTAACTAACATGGCTTTGCCAATGGCAAGTAATGCCTCACAAACTTGGTAGCCTTTTATAATGGAGTACAGCATCAGTGTACTGATATAGGAAAAAAAAAAAAACTGAAATAATCTGCCTGGACTTTTGCAAAGCATTTGACACTGTCCCACTTTACATCCCGATAGCCAACTTGGAGAAGAACGGATTTGATGGATAGACTTCTTGGTGGATAAGGAATTGGCTGGATGGTCACACTCAGAGTTGTGGCCAACAATTCAATGTCCAGTTGGAGACCAGTAATGACTGTTCTTATAGAATCATTCAGGTTGGAAAAGACCTTCAAGAACATTGAGTCCAAACACAACCTAACCATATTTCCCTAATGCTAACAGCTCTCTACTAATCATGTCCCTGAGCACCACGTCCAAATGGTTTCTAAACATATACAGAGATGGTGATTCAATCACCTCCCCGAGGAGCCTATTCCATTGCTTAACAACCCTTTCTGTAAAGAAGTGTTTCCTGATATCCAACCTAAACTTACCCTGGCGCAACTTAAGGCCGTTTCCCCTTGTCCTGTCACCTGTCACTGGTGAGAAGAGACCAACCCCGCTCTCGCTGTAAGCACCTTTCAAGTATTGGAAAACAGCAATAACATCTCCCCTCAGCCTCCTTTTCCCCATATTAAACAGCCCAGTTCCGTCAGTCTCTCTTCATAGGGCACATTCTCCAAGCCCTTCACAAGCCTTCTTACCCTTCTTTGGACCTGCTCCAGCACCTCCATATCCTTTCTGTATTGAGGTGCCCAAAACTGAACACAGTACTCGAGGTGAGGCATCACCAATGCCAAGTACAGGGACAGGATTACTTCCCTAGTCCTGCTTACCATACCATTCCTGTTACAAGCTAGGATGCCCTTGGCCTTCTTGGCCACCTGGGCACACTGCTGGCTCATATTCAGACAATTGTTCATCAGTACACCAAGGTCCCTTTCTATCAGGCAGCTTTCCAGCCACTCTTCCCCAAGCCTGTAGGGCTGCCTGCAGTTGCTGTGATCAAAATGAAGGACCCGACACTTCACAGAATCACAAGGTTAGAAACGTGTCATGGTTTTGTGATTTTTGGCTTTCGGTATTCCACATCATAACATCATGTGGGGCACCGGGACTTTAACTGTCAATGCTCAAGTCCTGGGTACCTGCCCTGAAGAGAACTACATTCCCCAGGGGACCTTGCGGTCAGGGAGAGGAGGTTTAACTCCTGGCAAGGCCACCTGATTCCTTTTTCTCGCCTGCCCTTCGTCATGGGCGCTGCTCCAGTCTCCCTGCTGCTAAACTGGACTGTGCATCTCACCTCAGCATTGTGGTGAGGCCTATCCACCTTTCGGACATTCTCTCTCTCATTATATTTGATTTATTAGCTTCAATTCTGATTATACTGTATTATAGTGTGTTATCTTGCATTCCGATAATATACTTAGTAAATTAGTTTGTTTCTCCTCAGATCGTTGCCGCTGTTTTTAATTATTTTGGGGTCTTTTTCTTTCTGTTTCTTTTTTTCCGGAGGCGCGGATCTGCGGATCCCTCCGCCCCGCTCGTCACAGAACCGGGCCGAACTAGCCCGTAAACCATTGACAGAACGACCTGCAAGGTCATCTAGTCCAACCACCATTGGCTCCAACCACTTGGCTCTATTGAAACTTGGACAGTTTATCCGGTCCATAGTTCCAGTCTATCCAGGTCTTTTTGTAGTGCCTTTCTCCCCTCAGGCAGATCAATACTCCCTCCAAACTTGTTGTCATCTGCAAACTTACTGAAGGTGCACTCAATCCCCTCATCAAGATCGCTAATAAAGATGTCAAATCAAAGCAGCTCCAGAACTGAGCCTTGAGGGACTCTACTCGTGACCAGCTGCCAACTGGATTTACCTCCATTGACCACAGCTCTTTGGGCCCAGTCATCCAGCCAGTGTTTCACACAGCGGAGAGTGTGCCCATCTAAACCATGGGTAGCCAGCTTCTCCACAAGAATGCTGTGGGGGACAGTGTCAAATGCTTTACTGAAGTCCAGGTAGACCACGTCAGCAGCCTTACCTTCATCCACTAAGCTAGTCACCTTATCATAGAATGAAATCAGGTTTGTCAGACAGGATTAACCATTCGTAAACTCATGCTGACTGGGCCTGATCCCCTGGTTGACCTTTAATTGGTCCATGATGGCTCTTGAGATTATCCATTCCATAACCTTCCCGGGCACCAAGGTGAGATTGATAGGTCTGTAGCTACCAGGGTCATCTTCCCAGCCCTTTTGGAAGATGGGCATCAGATCTGCCATTCTCCAATCTACCAGAACATCCCCAGGTAGCCAGGATTGCCAAAGAATGATGGAGTGTGGCTTGGCAACCACATCCGCCAGCCCCCATGGACTTGTGAGCATCCAGCTTTCGAAGCAGGTCCAAAACCATCTCATCATGGATTATGCAGGGCTTATTCTGTTCCCCATCCTTATTCACCAGCACAGGGGACTGTGTTCCCAGAAAATAACAAGTCTTCCTATTAAAGACTGAGGCGAAGAAGGTATTAAGCACCTTAGCCTTATCCTGATCCTTGGTCACCAAGTAGCCCTCCACATCCAACAAGGGATGGAGATTCTCCCTAGCTCTCCTCTTCCTGTTGATGTATTTATAGATATATTTATTCTTTTCCTTTACCTTAGTGGCCAGGTTCATTTCTAGCTAGGCTTTTCTAATTTTCTTCCTGCACATCTTCACTGCATACCTGTAATCATCATAAGTAGCTTGTCCACTCTTCCAGAGACTATAAACTTTCCTTTTGTTCTTGAGTTCCAGCCAAAGATGTCTGTTCAGCCAATCCAGCTTCCTTGTCTGTCAGCTTGTCTTCCATGGCTTAGGGAAGGTCAGCTCCTGAACCTTTACAATAACTTCCTTAAAGTATTTCCAGCCTTCCTGGGCTCTCCAAAACTACCTTCCAAGGGACCTTTTCAACCATGGTCCTAAAGAGGCTAAAGTGTGATCTCTGGAAGTCCAAGGTGGCAATTCTGCTGATTCCCCTCCATAGTCCTACAAGGATCAAGAAATCCTTCAGGCAATGAGATCTTGGTTCCAGATGCGTAATTAGAGAAGAAATTGATCAAGATGAATTGTTCAATTGTGGTTCACACTTGAATTTATCCTTTTTTTTCAACTACTTGTTACTCAGTGAAGTGATGAGTTGTCATGAGCTTTCCAGGAAGCAGATTTCATAATCTCAGCTAAGCTTCTTGACTGCATACTCAGGCTTCCTTTTGTACATTTATGCTATGTATGCAAAACTACTCAGTAATTCATCAAAAGCAGGGGGAAATCTCAAACACTAACCCATTAATCCACCACTTCAAGTCCGGTTTGGAATTCTAATGTGAAATTGCTAAGAAAGGTCCCAAACCTAAGTTTCCTACTTTCTGGTATTATCACAGAATCACAGAATTGCAGGCATTGGAAGGAACCTCATGAGATCACTGATTTCAATCTCCTTGCTAAAGCAGGTACTCTATAACTGGGTTGCTCAGGTAGGCACCAATCCATATAATATCTGTATTATCACAAGGACAAAGTGTATCTATGTAAAAGGTAGTTTCTTTTATATAAATATCTTCATATGCAGTGACTTCAGCAAGATTTAGTTCAGACCTTCAATATCAGAAGCCTATTTTTCCTTAAGAAGACAACAGCTTCTACTTCAAAAGTAGAAGTCATGATTGATGTTGTTAAAACATTATTTAAATCTACCTATTTATTTTAAAGAACAATGTAGATGGAAAATAAAACATTTTATTAAGAAAAAAATACACTATTTAATTCATAGAATCTTATGATTATTTTCTTATTTGTTTGAATTGTTCTTTTTCTTAAAATATTTATTGTATTTGCACTTTAAAGTTAGATCAGTAAACTGAGGAAACTGGGATTATTATTTATTCTAGAGAAGAGGAGGCAATGGAAAAGAAGGTTGTGGAAAGGTGGAGTCAGTCTATTCTCCCGGGTAACTAGCAATATGACAAGAAGGAGTGGATTTTAGGAAAAATTTCTCTGAAAGAATGGTTGGAGGCTGCTTTGGGATACCCAAGCAAATGGAAGAGACACTACCCCTGTCCCTGTAGGTGTTAAAGAACCATGTAAATGTGATACTTAGGGACATGGTTTAATTGGCATTGTGGTGATTAATTAAGGATTAGACTAGATATTCCTAGTGTTCTTTTCCAACCTTAATGATTCTAGTAGACTATGATTCTATGAAACTCTAGGTTTCTTGTTTTTTTTTTTTTCTTTCAGCTGGAATGTAAGTAGCTGCTCCTCTAAGTTCAGAAGGGGATAGCACACTTACTTGGAATCCTAGGGTGCATTAAAAAGATTGTGGCGAGCAGGTCAAGGGAGATTATCCTCCTCACCTATGCTGACCTTGTGAGGCCATATCTGGAATACTGTATCCAGTTCTGGGCTCCTCAGTTCAAAAAAGACAGGCATCTTCTAGGGACAATTCAGTGGAGGATCGCAGAGATTATTAGGAGCCTGGAGCATCTCCCATCCCCAATATGGAAAAGCTGAGAGAACTGGGTCACTTCAACCTCAAGAAGACAAAGGTGATCTCATCACTGCTTATATCTAAAGTGTGGGAGTCAAGTGGATGGGGCCAGACTTATTTCAGTGGTGTGAAGAAACAGAACAAGGAGCAATAGGCAAAAACTGCAACACAGAAAGATCCATATGAATGAGGAAGATCTTAGTTACTACAAGGGTGGCAGACTTCCCAGAAAGATTGCAGAGTTTCCTTTTCTGGAGATATTCAAGACCTGTCTGGACACATTCCTGTGCACTCTGCTATAGAGATCATGTTTTAGCAGGGAGTCCCTTCCAACTTCTATGATACAGGACAGGTTGAAAAAGCTGGGCTTGTTCAGCCTGGAGAAAAGAAGGCTGTGGGGTGACATCATTGCAGCCTTTCAGTAACTAAAAGGAGCCTATAAACAGGAGGGGAGTTAACTCTTTTATAGACTAGATAATAGCAAGACAAGTGGAAATGGTTTTAAGATGAAAGAAGGAAGATTTAGGCTGGATATCAGGGAGAAGTTCTTTACTATGACAGTGGTGAGCTGCTGCAATAGCTTGCCCAGAGAGGTTATGGATGACCTGCCCCTGGAGGTGTTCAAGACCAGGCTGGATGGGGCTCTGGCAGCCTGGTCTAGCATTAAATGTGGAGATTGGCAGCCTTGCCTGTGGTGGGTGCGGATTGGAGATTCTTGATCCTTGAAGTCCTTTCCAACCCGGGCCATTCTGTGAATACCTGTGACAGTACAAAGCAAATGGCTACCACAGAAGACAGAAAGTGTTATACTTTACTTCAATAGTCTAGTGTTTCAACAGAAGTATTCTGAATCTAAGAATTCCATCAAATTACTGTCATGGTTCTATGTTTTTGTTTTTGTTTCTTGTTTTTGGGTTTCAGTATTCCACATCAAAACATCATGTAGTGTACGGGGCATTAAAGTGTTACTGCCCCAATTCCAAGTACCTATCCCTGTACATTACAGCAGTCACGGGATCTGGCCCTTCCGGGTGGGGGGGGCGCTCTCTTGCTGCCTGGCAGTGGGTGCTGGAGGGTGCTTTCCTAGCCGTTCCAAGCTTTTCAGGTTTGAATCGGTCCCGGGAACTCTCTCTCTCTTGTCTGACTTATTAATCTCAATTAAATTGTATATTGTGTTATTTTGTATTCCGATATTATAGTAAAATAAGTTTTCCTCCATAGATTGTTGCCGCTGTTCTTTTCCTCCCTTCCTTCCTTCCCATTTTTGTGGGACTGGGGTGGGGGGGGAGGGCAGAGGCCTGTCGCCCCTGTCACGGACATAGATTGATCTGGTCAACTCCGTGACATTACAGCAGAAATAATCTATCAGTCAACCAGTCAACCAACTATTTGAGGGGAAAAAGAAAAAATAAAAAGAAAAAATAATCATATTTGTCTGCCTGCTTATTAGCCTAGCCTAGGTCTAAAACAACACAAGAAAAACGTATTTTTGATTTTTCCCTTGTATTAATTTATTTTACATCAAACATGCTGAAGTCTATTTGTACTCTTCTATATGAAAGAGGAGAAAAATGATAAGCTACAGACTTACAAGAATTTTAAGAGCAACTGTAGAATGAAAGAATCTTAGCTGTTGCTTTAAGAAGTATCAGTACAATTAACTTCCTGAAAAGTTCTGTAGTATAATATCATAAGTTCTTTAAATAAAGTGTAATGCTTTTGCTAACTTTCTAATCGATAGAAACTTTGTCAGAAAACTGTGAATGAAATATGTCCTCCTTCATACAGTCTCAAAAGGAGAACAAGAGTGTAAACTGACACAAAATATAACATACTCCATCATCTGTATGGGTGGGCCTACATCAACAGGTGAAAATACTTTAGTTTGATATTATGAAGTAGCTGAAATTTGTGGCCTATATTATAAATTGAAAGGAAGATTTCATTCTCTAGAGCTCTATAAATTCAGAATTAAACATTTTCAAAATGTTATACGTCTGAAAAACTGAGATGCTAAAAAGCTCTAAATATCTACCCTACAAGACCTATTAGCTCCTATCTTTTCTTTCATGTTAAACAATCTGATAGTATTTGTAGGAAAGGGATAGAAAGAACTTTTAATTTTGTGAAATAACACAGAAAAATACTGGTTTCTGAAAAAAATTTTCTTACTGATTCATGCCATATAAGTGAGATGATAGATTATTCAACATGCCAGTACTGTGATGATATTAAATACCTATGATTTTTCTATTCTGCATTTAGCAGTGCTTCGTACATGCTTTCGTGTTACTCTTTCAGACTCCCTCAGGGGAATGAGTTGGAAGAAAAAAAAAAAAAAAAAAAAAAAAAAGCTAAGCTTTCCTTGACTGCATGAAATTTCTTGGAATGTCCCAGGGAAAGAAAACAGATTTTAAATAACTAAAAGTTGTGTTTATACAATTGCTTCTTTTTCTTCATTTGGGAAAATCTAGTAAGTCATAGCAACCTTTTTTTTTTTTTTTTTTTTTTTTGGTAAGAATTAAAAAATGCAGTAAGTGGAAAATATCAGCACATGTTTGGTAGATAAGTCACATTTCAATTGCCAAAGTAAAACAGAGGTCTTGAAATATTGGTGCTGATTTTCTCACCAGCACCACTCTGCCCCTCCTTTTCATGGAATCATAAGGTTTAGCTCTGTATGTGCCCTTGCCTGTCCTCAGCGAGGTCTTTATCTCCCAGCCACAGGGAACACAAATATCACTGTAGTGGTAACCCAGAGTTAAGATTAAGAAATGCCTAAGGCACACTTTGGCCTTTTGGATGCAATAATCAGTTTTGAGAACCTCAAATAGAAGAGAGATGAGCAAAGCTTATCAAAATAAGTGAGCTTTGAGAGAACAAGTCACAGTAGAAAACGAAAGTCCCCCCCCGTACAAGAATAAGGAGTTCATCTGGCACTTTTCAAATATGCATATGCAGCCAGGACGAGAAGTGCAGAGGCCACGGTTCAGTAAGTTTGTCTTCCTCAGCAACCATAAGGGGAGCCCAAGACAGCTTGAGTATCTCAACCAGATATTAAAAGTAAAACAACGTGAAGCCTGCTTCGTCTAGGTTCAGTGTTACTCATGGGTAGAGAGTACTGACTGAACTAGTATCCCAGCTTTTATCCTAGCATTAACTCCCCTCTGTAGTTAACTTGGCACATCCACTGTGAGAATCCTTCTTTGCTTTTTTTTGGCTCAAAGCTTGCTTCCTGAGGTATTTTGTTGAGGAGGCAAGTGATGGATGTTGTGTGGCAATCAACATCGCTGTGTGGACAATTTTACATCTTTGGAGCTGTTTGCCTTTGGAAGATAGTGCTCAGGACTGTTTACTGGCGGAAGAACTAGCCTGTAACCAAATAACTCCTGTTTGCTATGGGAGGCTGGGGGATGATACCATTGTATCCTGCGAAGGCAAGATACAAGTTGGTGCCTCCCTGCTTCTTCTTATCTGCTGGCAAGGCCAGGAAGATAAGAACAAAGGAGTTTCCTGCTGAGGCCCCAGAGCCAGAAGCTGCCACTCAAAGGAGAGCTGACTCGACCACTTTGGATTTGAGCTGTCACTCCAAAGATAGCTGACTTCACCACTTTGAAACAATTGAAAAGGGGCCATCATCACCATGGTCGCCTCTCGTCGTGCTTCGTCGTTGTCAACAGAACAACAATGCCTGACGACCCACCACTACTGAAGATCAAAGCCTGAACTATGAACCACGCTGGATCCATGGTGGTGACTATGTCCCTCTTGCTGCCTATCAAGACTCCTTGCTTCTTCTCTTTTATCTTTTCTATCGCCCTCCTTCCCTTCCCCATTACCCTAATTCATAATAGTGTCCGTCCTCCCCTTCCTCATCTCCCTAATTAAGATCTGTAATAAACTGGTCGGACCAACATTTGAACCGTTGCTTCTTAATCTCACACCGGGTATATAGATAATAAAAGAACCTCCTCTCCCTCCTATAAATTGGAGCGAGACATCCACCTAGGTAAAGGAGTGAGGCATCAGGCCCACTGAATCATGACTGACCGTGTGCAGTAAAGGACTTAAAAGGAGTAGGTACAAACTCATTTCTGATTGCAGCACAATCACATGTTGTAACAAAATATTTGATAGAGCTTTTTTGGTTTAAACCTGTTGTATAAAGGCTGGAGTGGACAGAGTGGCTGAAGATCATCTGCTTAGCATCAGTGGAGCACATGTCCAGATGTTGCTTTGTGCCTAGCAATCGTGGTGCATTTTGTAGCTGAAGAGTAGACATGTTCTGAAGTCTTGTAGCAATGTTAACCATCTGTTTGCAAGAAATCCTTAAAACCCTTTGTATAAATTGGATACACATTAAACAAGACTTCAGCTTTAATTCAAAGTGAGAATGCCACTGTAAAACTGTAGCTGATGCAATTGTACATTGTGAGTTATGCTTTTAAGCTACAGGGGCACTGCAAGGGATCAGTACTGAAAACACTGCTTTTTCAGTACCTTAAATGAGTCAGAGCATATTATTTAAATGAAAAATTTCTGGTGTGAAGATTATACTAAATTGGGAGGAAAGGTCATCTGTGAGAAACAATACAGTCAGGTAGGGAAGGATTTAGATCATTTAAGTGCTTGAGCTAATAGATAGCAAATTCAATGCAGATAAATGCAGAATAATGAGTCTCGGAGAATGCAATAAAAGGACATAATATCTGCTTAATGGGAAGGTACTACAGCATATTGACCTGGAGAGAGATATGAGAGTTATTTTAATAATAATAATAATAATAAAAAAACCCTTATATTAAAGCCTTCAACTCAATTATTGTTAAGGAAATACAGTGTATTTCGTTAGGACCTCACCCAAAGTACTGCATTCAGCACTAATCACTCTACAGTTCAGAAAGCATATTTAGAATTGGTCTTAAAGGGGTGATTTGTAGAGCAATCTAATGAAAGCACATTTCATAGATATAAGTTTTGAGGACATTACGGAGAAGATTGACTGTATCCTCACCAGAAAGTCAGACACTTTAGAGGTGACTGTCTAAGACATCCAGTACAAGCATAATGAATACTTGGCAGTAAGAGGTGAACGGTTGAGGAACTCATTACTTTAACCCCTCAATCTTCACAATTCTATTAAGTTTAGAGCTGCTGTCACAGGCAGACAAATTCTCCTCTGGATTTACACCTCAGCAGTTTGAGTGAAATCTCTGTAGCTACTCTTCTTAGAAAAATGTGACTATGAACACAATCTATCCTCCAACTTTGAGTAGACTGGTGGAGCCACTGCTTCAGCATAGATCTCTCTCTTTATATGCTCTCCAGTCTTGTTAGTCTTTACAGATTACAGGCCTGTTAATCAAGGGAACATCAAAGTTTAGAAAACAGGAATCAGCACTTGCCTAAAAATGTAGCAAACTGTTTGCTATGTAAAGAAATTAAAGGAGACCATATATAGTCAGGAGGCGTTCCTCTCTTGTTATGGTGTGACTGAAAACAGCCAAAAGGTGGAAAATGCCCTTACACTATGTCTACTAGTCCTAACAGAAGGAATATCTTGTGAAGAGATTTTCTGAAATTTGAAGCTGTCAATAAATCACTCTCTTATATTTGTAATTCTTTTTTCTTTACGTTTTGCAAGTTACTACTTTTTGTAATACTAAATAGGACAAATAGGACAAAACAGACCTTGCCAGTTATAAATCTCTGGTTTACAGATGTTGGAAATGTAATCTATTATTTTCCCACTTCCCAAACTCAAGCATTTATCTGGCAAAAGATCTCCTTTTCATTCAGAAAACACATAGCTCTTTAGAAAAAGGATGGCCATGGGTAATCATTCCATATATGCTCAGAAGTAAGGCATAAAAAGAGAACAAGGGTTCCTGGGAATTTCTTCCCCTATTTTGGCAATACAGATGGCACAACAACCATGCCCTGTTACTTCTAAAATGACAATATTCAGAAGACAGTTCAAGATCTAACCATTTTCTACTTCACTACACTATAATATATTTTCTTCTTCTTTCAGATGACTTGTAAATGAACTGGGTTATTCTTATCAGAGAAGGTTTCTCAAGAAGACAGATGGAAGTTGCACATGAATTTTATTTTCATTGTTTTCTCAAGGTAAAAAAAAGGTTTTCACTGAATGGCTTCTGCTTGAAATGTTGCTTTTGAATTGTCGTGCTGGGACGAACAGAGAGTTAACAAAGCCCATGTCTTTCATTTCCTGGCACCTTTCATTCAATCCTTGCTTTCACAAAATCAAAGGGTTTCATTCCTGTGGTAAAGAAGGAGCTGGTTCATCAAGCCTTACTCCTGGCATGTGGGTGTAACAATTGTGAGGCATAAGTAATTCCTGACTTTGGTAAAGTAAATTGACTGAATGAATCACCGAATATACACATATATAGAGTAATGCAGCACACATACAAAAATCTGCAGACATGTCTGTAATTTTTTTTTGTTCATCATCACCAAGAGTCACCTAATTTCCATGATTTCCATATTTTCAATTTCATTCAAATATGCAATTATGTTTCTGTGTGTTCTTTCCACCCTACATGAGATCTTCTTTTCCTTTGTCTTCACACTGTATCAGTTTTGAACTTCCACTTGTGTTTTTTCTTTCACTTCTTTAGAAATTCTGCTAAGAGATAGTTTTTCTTTCTCAGGTTTATATTTTTTCTTGTCTTTCATAGTGCCTTTCCTTACCAAGTATGACAGTGAATATAACTAATCAGCTTCTTTCTTCTCCTACAGCTGAATGTTCATTGAAAGCAAACAAAAGCTATTTAAATTACAGTAATGGCAATTATACTCCTATTCTGCAAGTGGTTGATCAAGATGACTTCCAAAGGTCCCTTTCAACCTCAATCATTCTGTGAATCTCAAAAAAATGAAGTTTATATTTCAATTATTACAGCAATGCAGGTTTCTAACAAATGACAGTCAACCAAGAGCAAAAATCAAGTACAGAAACAGATAAATTAAAATGTGCTTTACTCTAAGTTTGTCAGAGATGCAAACATAAGCTATGAAGAATGTATAGTACTTAAAGTTCAGTTTAAAAAGCAAGCAAACAAACAAACAAACCCGGCAAGACTACGAAATAAAAAAGTTTACCTAGAAGTCTTTTTTCTTTCTAGTCTTCTCCACTGGCTTTGAATTTCCCACATCCAGTTTGAACATTTTTAGTGATCTATTATTTATCATGAGTTTCTTATCAATAATTGTATTGCATTTGTTTTCAAAGTCATGTTGGATTGAAGGAAATCCCAGAAAACAAACGAGTAAAGAAATTTGCACATATTTTTGTCATGGCTAATTCATGAATTCCTACCTGGTGTTCTTTATTGAAATGCATATATTTTTTCTTGAAATGCAGCTCCCTGACATATCCACTCCACTTAATTACATTCAGGTGCTATTCCTATTGAATAATATATTATTAACATCTTGGTAATACCAATTCCTAAGATTTGTGTATGCCAGGTAATTTTTTTTCTTCTCTGGACACTGTCTTCCTAACAATTTGTGTATCTCTGGCATTGTGTATGGCACTGTCAAAGACAAAGCAAGATCTCTCCCTCTAATTTTTATCTAATCTGTGACTCTGTTTAAAATCACACTTATAACTGGCTTTTAAAGAGCCTAGACAGCATCTTCAAGACATTTAGCCTGAATTAAGTTTTCTTACTTTATTTGGCAAATTTGTCCCTTGTCTAACATGTTCAGTGCTTCCTTCCCTCTCACATTTCAGTTTTAACTCTCCAATTATTATTTTTTTTAATCATTTTTACCCTAAAAATTATTTGAGTTTTCACACATTATGCCAGAGATAAACTATTTTCCAAGCCTTCGGCGGAAGCATATAACCATTTATAACCATTCCTAAATGTCTACTTTATTCTTTCTTTGACTTGGTCACAGTGGAAGTACTAGAATCCTAAGAAAGTATTTTACAAAAGCAAACTTTTATTTTACTTGTTCAGTGGAACACCTCACAGATGTAATCTCAAGAATGCTTACACTGGAAAGCCTATTTTGCTCAATTCTTTAAGATTTGCTTTAAAAATCACCTTCTTAGGAACTTAAGACTTTTAAAATTCAAAGCTGCCACTACGATCTCTAATGTCATATGGTTTGCAGCTGTAAAACTCATTTGTGTGTGTACAAGAATTAAAATAGAACATTATTGCTATTAAAATTCGTCTCAACCCCTGCAGGTGATATACGATGATCTGTCTGATTTTTGGGTGCGGAAGTCAAAGAGGCAGAGGTCCCCAAGGAGCAGATGATGATTTGCTTAAATAAACAATGCTAATGTGCCCCGAAGAAATCTGTGATCCAAGCAATGAAGGTGGATAGAAAGACTACTCAGAAAGCTTAGCTGTGCACTTCCAGATCTTGATGATGCTGCTGATTTTCTAATTAAGTCATTTCTGTGTCAGACAGACCACTGAGCTCGGTTCCAATCGTATGAAAATCTTTCTATTTCTATGCCACTTATGTCTTTCCCCCTGACCCTTTTCTTTTTGTTATTATTACTTCCTTTGAAGTTTATTTAATACCAGCTTATTTACAGCACTTTAATCTTTATGTCTTCTGTACAAAGTATTTACTGGAATGGTTAATAAATAATTTTAAGGAAAAAGTGATAAGTGACACCAGTAGATATCAGATGCATTTATTAAAATAGCACTGTAGAGTCACAGATGGATGAATGACATTGTTATTACAGCTCCCCTCTAGCTAGTGCTCCACAATCTCCATTGATGATAGAGGCATGGCAAAAAATCTCTGTTCTATGATAGTTCTCAAGAAACAATGTTTATAATCTAAACGATTTTTGTCAACACACTGAATATTCTCCTATGCCTTTGGCTTCATATTAAAATTTTTAATCTCAAACGGTGCTATTAGTTAAATTAGAGGAACTCCAGTGCTCTTTAACATCTTTACCAGTGACATCGGTGATGGAATTGAGTGCACCCTCATCAAGTTAGCTGTTGACACAAAGCTGAGTGGTGCAGTTGACATGATGGAAGGAAGGGATGCCATTCAGAGGGACCTCAACAGGCTGGAAAGGTGGGCCAGGGTGAACCTGATGAGGTTCAGCACAGCAAAGTGCGGAGGTTTGCACTTGGGCCAGAGGAATCCCAGGCATCCATACAGACTGGAAGGAGCAGTCCTTGAGAGCAGCCCTGCAGAGGACCTGGGGGTCCTGATGGATGAAAAACTGAACATGAGCCATCAGTGTGCCTTTGTGGCTCAGAAGGCAAATGGTATCCTGAACTCCATATCAGAAGAGGGGTGGCCAGCAGAGACAGGGAGGTGATTGTCCCCCTCTACTCTGCTCTTGTGAGGCCCCATCTGGAGTACTGTGTCCAAGTCTGGAGCCCCTAGTACAAGAAAGACAGAGAGCTGTTAGAGACGGTCCAGAGAGGGTCACAAAGATGATCAGAGGGCTGGAGCACCTCTCCTACAAAGACAGGTTGAGGGAGCTGGGCTTGGTCAGCCTTGAGAATAGAAGGCTGCAGGCCAACCTCATTGCAGCCTTTCATTATCTAAAGGGAGAATACAAACAGGAGGGGAATCAACTCTTTTAAAGGGTAGGTAACTGCAGGACAAGGGGAAGTTTAAGCTGAGGGAGGGGAGATTTAAGTTGGATGTCAGGGGAAAATTCTTTACAGAGAGAGTGGTGAGATGCTGGCACAGGCTGCCCAGAGAGGTTGTGGATGCCCCATCTCTGAAAGTGTTCAAGGCCAGATTGGATGGGGCCCTGGGCAGCTTGGTCTAGTATTAAATGGGGAGGTTGGTGGCCCTGCATGTGGCAAGGGGGTTGGATCTTGATGATCCTTGAGGTCCTTTCCAACCCTGGCCATTCTGTGATTCTGTAACTTCAGCAATTAGTCAATAAAGAAACTATGAGAATACACATTTCCTTTCAAGATTCAAAACCAAGAATATCTCTTCATACTCTTTCCTCAAGGAACATGAAAACAAGTCTAAAACTTTAAGATTTTTGAACTGTAAGTGGTTCTTAAGAGCACCTGTCCTCCCATCTCACACAGTATAAAACAGAGAATTTCAAAGGACGGCATCAAGTTCTTATCATTATTCCAATATTCATACTCTCAGAGATTCATCAAAGTTCAACATTAGACAACAAAGACAACATTAATAAAAAATAAAGTCCACTTCTTTTCTTGAGGATGACCTTTGTACATATGGTCTCTATCTTTGGTCTCCAACTGAATTTAAAGTTTCAACCAAGATGCCCAAATTACCTCATGTTAGACGCAATTAAAGAAAATCTGATTATATTTCTTCTATTTGCCACTACAGAGAACAAGTCTAAAGACAACACAGAAACAAAAACAGAAAAAGAAAAAAACAACAACAAAAACACACAGAGAGTTTGGCTTTAACTTTCCCTGTACTTTCGTCCTCCTTGAGATCACCTCCATTAACAAAAATATTAATGGTGCTATAGAGCTTTCCTAACTATTTCTGGAGGGGAAAAGGGGATTATTTGATTCCTTTTTTATCACAATTTATGTCAGTATAAAAGTTATAGAGATTGCCAGAAACTAAAGGAACATGATGTAGAATCACAGGAAAAGTGTAAAATCAATATTGCCAGGTGTTTGAGTGCTGCACTTGGCAGCCACTTTCTAATCCATAGTCAGTGCTGTATTTTATGTATATAACTAAGAGTGTGCTGTTAGATAATCTTCAAACTCAAATAGCCTGCACCAGAGCTATGATTACAAAGGAAAAAGGACTTCTCTGTTTGATGTGTAATGAGGAATTTTGTGACAAGTGTCCATAGGCTTGCTGCAGCCTCTGAAAAGGAGTGAGACATCTCCAGACTTCACAAAGTCTACAGAAGTGGTTTTGTTTTTTGACATTAGAAGAGATCAAGAACAGTTTTTCTCATAATTTAGATATCTAATTTGCAGAGGTGTATCCAGACTCAACAGTGGACATTTTTATTTATGGGCATACGTCTGTCATAGCAGATTGTCAGATTGTTTTCCTTCTCTTTCCCTTCTTTTTCAGAAATCCTGGAAGAAGACCAGAATTAGATAAAATCATTCTTGTATGTACATTCCTTGGTTCCTAAAATATACACTGATTTAAAATCTGTCTGGAACTTTTCACCACCAGAACTGTGAATACAGTTAGTTGTGTGTCTTAATGTCAGATCAATGTCTTGGCAGTAGAGAAGGTCATTTGACTGTCAGTGGAAAAAAAATAAATAAATAAACAAAACACTGAGGACTGAAATCCCCAAAATATTTAATGTATGTCTTAGAATCAACAAATTTGCTAAGCAGAAGAGTTGGTGATGAGTGGTCTCTGATCCAATTTTCCTATGAAATATTTGCAATGGGATTTCATCCCACATTTGGCTGTAAAGCAGGTTTCTTCTTCCTTTCTGTTTTTGATTTTGAGTAGGAATAAACCTCTTGCCGTTTAGAGGAGTCTTATGTAAATCTCATTTGGCTCAGTTCAAGTGAATTTCAGGGAATTTTATCAATTTCATAGCTTTGTTTGCTCTGAGTTTTAGATTTAAACAAATCTAAGATTCTAGGCTTGTTGATTCTGTTTAGGTGGTTACTGCAGTTTGATCATCACCTTGTTTTGTTAATACAGAAAGTACATGTATACCCACTCTCACACACACAAACAAAGAAACAAACAAACAAAAAGAAAACCCATGTGTACACTTGTGTGCGTTTGTTTTATACTTAGCTTGTAAGTGTATTGAAACAGGTCCTATGCTTGTACAACTTATAGTTAAACTAAATCCAGCTGCAGCTCTTTCTTAAGCTCAACAACAATACAAGTTCAAATGCAAATGCAAATGTAAATAATAATAACAATAAAAAATAATAATAATAAATGCTGTTATCTTTCCTCATGCCAAGGGCCATTCTTAAAACCATTTTGTTGGCATTTTTCTTATGTGTGCATAATATTGTTATTTATTATTACTGCTATGTGTGCTGCTACTACTGACATGCATAAAAATGTTATTAATTAAAGTACCTTTAAGACTTCTTGTGTCCTTTGTATGGGCAAAGTTTATGATGCTGAAAAGATGCTAGAAGGCTATATTATTATTCAGATTTTGTTGAAAAAATCTTATAATTCATGCTTGCTACCATATTTTTGTTGGGTGAAATTGTGATTGAAGTACTTTTAAAAACAACACAAAGAATTAAGGCAGCATCCTTTAATAAGTTTTAGACTATCCACTGAAAACCTAACTATTTGTTATTTGTGGGTTTTAGCTTCAGGAGTTTCAAATTTAGTAAGCTAAGCGAAAGGCTTGACTGATAGGCTAGTCTCAATAGGCTCCCTATATACTAAATGGAGGGAGATCGCTTCAGAGAGCCATATAGATCTAAGCAAGACCCCTGCAGGAGTCTCTCAAGCTACAGAAGGAGTTAAGCATTGGGACTTCCATTAGCTGACTCAGGTGTGCAAAGCTGGGTAAGAAGAAGTCTCATCTGGTGTGAATCAAAACTGAGGTCTTCAGTGTTCCCTCGTGCTTGTCCTTTGAGATGGGCTTGCCTAATGGCAGTTACTGACCTCCTCTGAGAAATTTCTTTGTAAATGGCTGAGGAAAGATGACAAAACAAATGTTTGAAGTGTCAAGGCAGCTCACAACCTAGATGCAAGGAAAAGTTGGGATGTTATGCCTAAAACACCATTTCATGCTTCCAAGAAAGTGAAGGCTGCTTGTTTTCAGCTGTGTTTGCACTAGATTTGACTGTTAGTATGGACACTTTCAGCAGCTTTCTTGCCAACCTGCTTTGTCAAACAAATAAAGCATCTTTACTGCACCACCTTACCACAGCCACTATTGATTCACTTGCATGTTGTTACCTCAATAGTAAAAGGCTGCTAGGATTTACTCCCTCTGTACTTCCCTTCTCCAGGCAGTCATTACTCAGTACAAAAACCCTTTAACCTGGTAAAGTTGCTACTCTTGTTAATAGTGCTTTAGCAAATTATTGATCCAAATGATGAGAACAGGAATCATTTGCTCCTTTAGCACAATGCACAATTGAATCTACATTCTGCCCCAGTAATTTCCTCTATAGATCTTTCAATGGGACTAGACAAATGGATCATAATAAAATAAAATAAAATAAAATAAAATAAAATAAAATAAAATAAAATAAAATAAAA
>NW_024962253.1:4271933-4279115 GCF_019238085.1 Lagopus leucura
AATAAAATAAAATAAAATAAAATAAAATAAAATAAAATAAAATAAAAAGACAGCAGGCTGTCTGAGGTTCTGAGGGTGATGGTGCACTTGAACGAATCTGAACTTCGGTTTCTATTTGAAAATGATTTTCTATTTGGAGATTATTATTATCATTATTTTAAGGCAACAAGATAGTTTTCTAGTCCTAATGAAATCATAGAATCATAGAACGGCCTGGGTTGAAAAGAACCATTATGATCATCAAGTTTCAATCCCCCTGGTATGCTCAGGGTTGCCAACCACCAGACAAGGCTGCCCAGAGCCACATCCAACCTGGTCTTGAATGTTCCAGGGGTGGGGCATCCAGAACCTCCTCAGGCAACCTGTTCCTGTGTGTCACCATCCTCTGACTGAAGAACTTCCTCCTAATATCTAATCTAAACATCCCCTGTCTCAGTTTAAAACCATTCCCTCTTCTCCTATCACTATCCACTCTCATAAACAGCCATTCCCCCTCCTGTTTATTCGCTCCTTTCAAGTACTGGAAGGCCACAATGAGGTCTCTCTGGAGCCTTCTCTTCTCCAAGATAACAAGCCCAGTTCCCTCAAGCTTTCTTCATAAGAGAGGTGCTCCAGCCCTCTTAGTGGCCCTCAAACAACACATCGATCCAATGCAAAATCCATCATCACTCTCCACAACGCCTGTGCAAGAACACCACAGTGACAATGGCTCCGAAGTGAAATGAGGAAATTTTGAAAAATAAATTTCCTACCTTATTAAGAAATTTAAGCTGGTGTTTGATTATTATATGTTGCCCACTATCATGTCTTGATGTATCAAGTAAACTTCTTTACACACTGTGTTTCTCTTTGCCACTTTAATCAAACTATATATTCACACTGATCTGCTCAGTATGATGTCCAAATTGATTTCTAGTTACCTAAAAATAAACAGATTGTTTTTTATGTCAGCCGAAGAAACACATGTGTACATACCTCTATTCAGAGAATGGTATATACTGTGAAATCTATGGTTTCAATTTTTTATCAAATCACTGTCTTTTTTGGACTTGTGTACTTTGTTAATATTATGTGTAATTAAAGTAATATGTTCTGCTAGCATTTATGCTGAATACCATCTTTTGCATGAATATTTATTTTGAAATCAGAAGTATATATTTGAGATTGGTCTTAATCAGATATAATTTCATCTGTTTTCCCATTACTGCTCTGTCATGTGACCTAAGCTAAGCTTTAGAAGAGAGCCCCCCAAAATTAACAAAACCATTTTATTAGCCAGTACCATAGAATAAAAAGAGTTTTCTCTATCCAACTTCTCATATATAAGGGCAGAAATGGTGATGGATATTATCTTTTGCACCAGAGTTCAAACTACCAAAGCCATGGTATGTCAGACAGGAAATCTTCCTTCTTGAATCATGCTTTGTTCTGGTAGCAGGACAAAATGTAGCACCTTGTTCCATAACTAACTCATTTTAGAGAAGGACTACTCTGCATAAAGAAAACACATGGAGAATCTCCCATCATCTCCGAAGTCATTTTCTTTTCCAAGTAAATACGAAAAACAGTTTTCTTGACTCTATTGCCATTTACTTTTAACTTCTTTGTTTCCAGACAAAGCAGTTGCTCCTCTACAGTATTCTATTTCAGCTCTGGACTAGGATGTTTACTTTTCCTCCTATCTCTGGGAAGGTTATTATGATGCGTAATCATGCTAATCATGCTGATCCTTGCTTGTTCACACCCTGTGCCTGTGAATATTAGAATTCTTACCACATTATGGCTCAAAAAGAAGAAAAAAAAAACATCTATCTTAACTCTAATTATAGTCACACCACACTGCTGAATAAAACCACTGTTTATAAAGAAGTCCTTAGGAGATTTTTTAAGAGTAAACAGAAATTTTAAGCTCTTATAGATAAAAGAATCTAGAACATCCTCTTGCATAAGAACCCTTATCATGTAGTTCAAATATTCCAACCTTCACTCATTTAAACTAAAGTGAAGTTTAGCCTAGATCTGATTTGAAGTTTGGAATCCCAGCATTGGAACACCCTTGCTCAGTCCAGGTGAAGGATCTTCAGTCCAACAGAGAAGTGAAATTTCAAATGTGTTCTTAAACTTGGCTGTGTCCTGCTGAAATCCACAACACTGAAAATTTTCATCTTTATATGCATTAGATTGGGCGCTTTAGTATCTAAGCGAGAGTACATGGATTTAGCAGTTTAAAATTTATGTGCAAAATCCTTCAATATTACCATGTTTAAATGGCAATATGGATGCCTTCTTTTCTTTACATTATTTTTCATTCATTCATTAGAATGAGACTGTAGTAAAACCAGATTTGGAAGGAACAAAGGAAAGAGAAAAAATAAAAAAAAAAAAAAGAAAAAAAAAAAAAAGAAAAAAAACCCCAGCAACTAAAAAGCAGAGAGAAAATATTTAATTAAGTCTTACTATTTAGAACACAATGATTTATTCAATAGGCTAACAACTGTCAGAAACAGTGGTCATGACAATAGAAAGAAAAGGCTAAGCAAGAAGGCTTACCATGCATATGAGTAAAAGAATTCCCTTTTTTAAAACTTCAGTCAAAAATTCCTCATTTTCATTCAATGTTCTTTTTTATTCCCAGATGTAAATTTGGTCCACTTTTTTTTTTGGTGAAGTATCAGATTATAAGCAAAGGCATTTGACCGTGGCTCCTTTTACAGATAGAAGGTTCAGATCATGTTTGTTCAGTGCTTTTCCTAACTCAGTATGCTGACATAATTTCAAATCATCCATTCTTGATGCAAATTTGATTGCAGAAACTGGAGATGCTCAAGTTAGGAGTTTAGTCTATTTTATAAACAAGACCGAATTGATTAGTATTACTTGATCAGTAGTGTAAGTGTATACTTCCTTAAGATTTGCAAGATATGCAATTTAAAACTAAACAAAGTGATTACATACCACATTTGTAATTCCTTATAGTAGAAAACATCCATACATTATTTTTTTTCCTCCATGATTAAGACTTTCTCAAAAAAACAAGAAATATTTCAGTTGTAAAAATTCAGCAACTTCAATTTAAAAAAAACATGCTCCATTAGTTTTTACAGAGATTTTAAAATAATACTAGAAAGGTGCTTCTCTAATAACCATTCTTTGGAAAGGAAGAAATTCTTGATCAGTTTTGACAAAGGTTATCTACAGATTAGAAAATTTCATACTAAGCACAATAAATAAATACAAACTAGCAGGATGCAGGCAACAAAATCTACACCAGATCTGGAGGTTGATGGCCCTGCCTGTGGCAGGGGGGGGTTGGAATTTGGAGATATTTGATGTCCCTTCCAACCCAAGACATTGGTTGTGATTCTATGATGCAGACAGGTCCTGAGTGTATGTGGTATATGTGAATAATCTAGCTAATATTTTGAAGAGCTGATATCAGGAAAAAAAAAGAAAAGAAAAAAAAAAGAAATAAAAAAAAAATATATATATGTCTATGGCTGAGAACAGAAGCAGCAATAATTCATGTGTGGGTAACATATTTCAACAGCAAAGAAATTACAGCATATAAAAATACACATGATCAATATTCTGAGTCTTTGGTTGCTCTTTTTTTTGTTTGTTTGTTTCTCAAAAAACTTCAATTTGGTAGTGTTCTTGCATATGAGATTTCAGTCTACATTTTCTAGATCTTAATTTGTTAAGCATTATAGTTTCTGACTGCTACACCAGTTATTAAAGTTCAAGGGGACATCTCATCTTCTGGAACAATATGAGCTTTACTCTCTGTAAAAGACAGAAAATTCTTTGAAAAGAATGGTCATAGGAGAAGTATTTCAGCCTGACAGCTGCTCTCATCAGTAACAAAACAAAACACGTTCAACACCATTTGTTTCACCTCATGAATCATTAGCATTATAAAAATGTGGCAATTTTCTTGGTCTATTTTAGAAACTAACAAGAGCAGGATAAAATTTTTGCCTTCTGAACAGTTTGCTTTATTCTATTGAGTTGAGTTACCAGTTTTACTTCACTTTTTGTTGTTGTTGTTGTGTTCAATATAAGTAGCTTAGAGCAGAACCTAAGAGCCTAAGTGAACCTCATGAAATTCAACAAGGCCAAGTGCAAGGTAATGCACCTGAGTTAGGGCAATCCTAAGCACAGATACAGGTTGGGAGGAGAAAAGCTTGAGAGCAGCCCTGAGGAGGTTTTGACACTGCTGGTTGATATGGAGATTCAACATGAACCAGCAGTGTAAGCTTGCAGCTCAGAAGGCCAGCTGTTTCCTGGGTTTCATCAAGAGAAGCATGTCTAGCAAGTAGGTCAAGGGGTTTTTGCCCCTCTACTCTGCTTTTGTAAGACCCCATCATTAGTAATGCATCCAGTTCTGGAGCACCCAACATAAGAAGGACGTGGAACTGTTGGAGCTGGACCAGAGGGGACAGATGATCAGAGACCTAGAGCACCTCCCCTATATGGACAGGCTGAGATAGCTTGGGCTCTTCAGCCTAGAAAAGAGGAGATTCTAAGACCTTATACTGACTTTCCAGTACCTGAAGGGGGCCTACAGGAAAACTAGAAGGAGGATTTTTATGACAGCAGGTAGCAGCAGCAGAAGAGAAATTGGTTTAAAACTGGAAGTGGGTAGATTTAAACAAGATGTAAGAAAGAAATTCTTTACTGTTAGGGTGGCAAGACACTGGAACAGGTTGCCCGATGAGCTGGTGAATGCCCCCTCCCTGGAAGCATTCAAGGCTAGATTGGATGGCATTTTGATCAACCTGGTTTCAGGGAAGGTTTCCCTTCCTGTACTGGGGGAGCTGGAACTAGATGATCTTAAAGGTCCCTTCCAACAAAAACCATTCTATGATTCTATGGCTTTAATAAACGTTAGGAAATATAAACATTTTTCTGCAAGCTGAATGCTTCTTTCAGGTTATTTATATATATATATGAATACAGGTTATTTATATATATATAAATATATGTATTAAAAATTAAGTCATTTTTTTCTAGCTATTTCAGAGTAGAAACTCAATGTCAGAACAAACAAGGAAAAAAAAAACAAAAAACCTCACTCAAAGAGCAGTAGCTGTTGAGCTGTTGTCTGAAAGGCAGATTAAAATGTTTTCAAAATGAAAAAATTTGAACAAACGCTCATTCCTCGTGTTAAAGCATGAACAGACCAGAAATTGAAGACAGATGTGTTCAAGAACTCATAAATCCAGTAGTAAAATGGGATTACTACGATTTAACGTCCAGGGTGATGATTTGGCAAATAATCCATTAGTTGAGATGCAAGTGATTATTCTTCATCTCATCTTGCAGCATTTTTCACTCTTGTCCTATGAATATTGCATTCAGCAGGTATTCTGTAGCTGAGCATGTATAGTAATATTAGACTAAAATACCTATGGACTCTGTTCACTTGATTGTTTACTACGTAGTCATTCCTGATAGAAAAAGATTAAGTTGGAACACTGATATGTCATTTTTGTACTGTCTTTACTATACAAGTAAAGCACTGTTCTGTAGCAGTTCCATACCTAGATAAACTGAGAAAAAATTGAAGAATATATAGTCTCTCTAGCTATATGGATTAACACATACATGATAATGGGCTGATTAGCCTAATGAAACCAACTCTGACACTAGATATACTGTCAGTAAATACATTAAGGAGTAGACATCTGAGAGGAAATAAAAAGTTCACATAGGTTGAAATCCAACTTATCACAAAATCAAATGACTATAATAAATAAATAAAGCTTTAAGATCAGAATTAGAACAGAGCTCTCAACAATTTGAGATGTTTTGTCCCTAAATGTCTTTTATTGGCTTCTAAAATGGAACTCAATATGAAAGATATTATGTGTCATGGTGTCAAAAGCAGGAAAGATTAGTTTCTACAATTCAAGAATGATCGTTTCTGCTTTTGTTTCAACGTATTCCCCCCATTTAGCACAAACAGGTGCCTAAATGTAAATCTGTATTCTCAATTATAAATAACCCTCAAAGAATATTAGCAAAGGCTCTGCAAACAACCATTAAATAGACTTTTATTTTTTCAAGTAAATAAGAAATGGACAGAAAAACAAACAAACAAAAAACATCGCCATGACAAACAACATGAAAAGATAAAGGAAAAATAAAATGAAAAAAATGTCAAAGGCACATGTCACTGTGTTATATTTACTGCTGGAATCTGAAAACTCTCTCTCATGATAGTGGAAGAACAATTTTAATAAAGCAGCATATTAAACTCTGTTCTTTTCCTAACAGCTTCATGTAAATATCCATTAAAACTTGAGAGTAGATTGCTCCATCATACTGTGGTTTACAATAATCTCTTTTCCTATCATAAGCTTTCATTATCATCTATCAATTATCTATATGTATATATAATTTTTTAAAATTAGAACAGTAAAAACCAGTCTCTATATTTCAGCTACTGGAGAGAAATCAAAAGCATGGAAAGGAACAATAAAAAGCATAGCTAGAGTGGGAAAGATAAAATCTCTCTAAAATTTTTCATTTTATATTCCCTCTCCTTAATCTGCAAAATATCTATCCACATAGACAACAAACAAACAAACAAACAAACAAAAAAAAAAAAAAAGACAAAAAACAAACAAACAAAAAACACATACAAGTGACTCTATATAATTTTTGAGTTTTTGGAGGAAGAAAGAATGTTTAGAGGAAAATAGAAGGGAAAAAATGCAAAGAAATAAAATGGAGAGGGAAAGGGCATGGGGAAGGGAAAGGGGAAGAGGAAGGGGAAAAGGAGGGAAGAAAAGATAAGGGTAGGGAAGGGTAGGGAAGAGAAGTTATTGTCAGTTTTGAAATGATTTATTTTGGATATACTATTCTTTTATAAGTTTGTATTTATTGGACTCAATTTGTTTACATTTCTTATTATGCATGATTGATTTTAACTTTAGATAATTCACTATTACAATATGTTAAATCTGTTAATATAATATTGTTCCAAGGTTAGCATAGCCCTTAATTCCATACCCAATACTTGGGAAAAAGACCACACTAGCTTTAGAAATTTCCAAAATAGGGCAAAAGTGTATCAAAGGAACTTTTTAATTGCAGCTCTCTAATTTAATTTAAAAGTATCAGATGGAGAGGAGAGGAGAGGAGAGGAGAGGAGAGGAGAGGAGAGGAGAGGAGAGG
>NW_024962253.1:4295796-4306402 GCF_019238085.1 Lagopus leucura
AGGAAGGAAGGAAGGAAGGAAGGAAGGAAGGAAGGAAGGAGGAAGGAAGGAAGGAGGAAGGAAGGAAGGAAGGAAGGAAGACTATTTCCAAACCCTTTAAGTGTTTATTCTGGATGTTTTCCCTTGATTTAATTGTATTTTAAAATACAATCAGATCATATTTAATAGCCTATTTATTTTCTCCATTTCCTATGCTCACAAAAAAGGACATCTGTTGGTCTTAAAACATTTGAACAAGTACCAAAAACAGTCATATGCAAGCACTGTTCTCACAGCAGAGCAGAAACAACTTTTTAAAATGTTGGCCCATGGGTTGAAGACATTGTGCTTATCTAAAATGTTGTTACAGCTAACACAAACACATATAGACATACACAGAATCTAACGATAGTTACAGATTTATTAACCAATATCATGCATTAATATATCTTTTCTAGAAAATCATCTCATATGACCATAGTCCTCAAAATGTTCTTTATGGCTCTGAGAGTGTTTTATTGATGAAATCACCAAATCCTGTAAAGTACTCATTCATAAATGTGTGCAGTCTTTTATGTATTAAACCTAATGTAACAGGAGAAAGACATGGGAACTTCAGAAGGATGGCAGAGAGAAATGATCATTAGCCATTAGCAGGGAGATTTACTTGGACTCTTGGTAGCATATCCATCTTGGGTTTGGAATGTATGAAAACAGTGGAGAAAGCTGTCACTCACTGAACAGAGAGGAAGACATTACCTGTCAGTCACATATGGTATATGTTGTAACCATATGTTGTGTTTTCTCAGTTACTCCTTATGTTTACTTTTTTACTCCAATCTGTGAACTTCACCCCTCTGATTTTGCCTTAGGCAACTGTTCTTTGTCAGCACTCTAGGAGACTGGAGATACAAGCACAGGAGATACAAGCACAATTTCATTTCTGGTGACTGACCACACCAGGAAAAACTTGTGCTCCACAGTGGAATATATTCAGTGATTTCAGGAAATGAAGCAACTTCACTCTTGAAAACAGAAATTCTGTACTTGAATAAAGTAAGTTTTCTGCAGGTCAGTTATCAGTCAGTGGGGCTAGAAAGCCTCAGAGTGTTTTTGCTGAACTTCTTAAAAATTATTTTGGTGGATTAAGAAAAAATAGGCAAATATTCACATAAATGATAAAAAAAAAAAAATCATTTATAAAATTTCTAATCAAAGCAAAGCTTATGGTACTTTTTAGAGAAATACAGTGTGAGATTTTTTATTTTTTTTTTCCTCTCCAATCTTGTTTTCAGATAGGATACAGCCATATTTCTTGTGGAATTTTCCATGCGATATCTGGTTCACATAGGCTGCCGGGATGGAAAATTCCTACCATAATTTGGAAAGAGAATCAAGAAATAGGAAATATCAGGAAATGTAAGCATTCACTTTGATCCCAAAGCCACCTGGTTCGTGGTACCATTTTTCCTAGGGGTGCCAACACCTTTTATAACCTGTGGGCTACATTCTGCTGCTGCTGACTGCTTCTATGTCTTCACTGCGAAGAGCTGCCAGTCCAGAGCATTTATGAACCATGAAAAAGTGCTGAAAATCACATCATTTAAAAATGATAGTTTGAGGTTGTTCTTATTTATCATTCTACTGCTGACCCCTTGAGGTATATATGCTGCACAGTTTCAAGATATGTTCATCTTTTGTTGCTGTTTTCAAGTAGGACAGAAAAGAAAAAAACTTTTATTGTAGATAAAGGTAATATTGACATTGTCTCCTCGTTTATGACTTTGAAGAAAAAATAAATTAGAAGTAGTGTTGTTGTTGTTTTTTTTTTTTTTTTTATCAGAACTTTATGGAGACAGTCTGGAGTACAGGATATTGTGTTATCTGGATGTCAGATCACCAGATTTACAAAACATGTGGTTGAGTCTGATTGAGAAGTGAACTGCACTGATGAAGCTACAGCACTCGTGTGAAAGAGGAGGAAATATTAGTGAAAGATGCTACTGTAAATTTCCTTTTGATTTTAAGCTTTCATGTTTCCAGAAAGCACCTTGAATATTGCAATTTTTCTTTTCCCTAAAAGACTCTTGCAGAGTGACCTGCTCGCAATTCAATTTCTTTCCCTTGAAAGGAGGCAGAATCAAGTCAACTCTGCTAGAATTTGAACCTGTGGCTCAAGGGAGTTTAAGTAATTCAACCCTTAGGCACCAACTTTTAAGCTATCACCCTCCAGCATATGATAAAAGGCATTGCATAAAGAAAGGAAACAGAATTGTAATGATGGAAGTTTTGGGTGAGTCATGAAGTGAGACAGGTTTTAGATATTTTTGGAGGGGTGCGTGGAATCACATTATATTTAGGCAGTGGGGATAGCAGCAGGAGGGAGAAATAGAGTTAAAAACATTTTCTAAACACTGAAGTGAACTCAAAATTTTATGATATTTAAGAAAGTTTAGGAAAGTTTATGGTGTGTGTGCTTTGTTTACTGTCTGTCTTTTCCTGTCTTTCTGCTGTCACCCGCTCCTGAAAGAACACTTGATAGGAGGTAGCGTTTTTTATTTGTATCTCTTACACATGAAACTGAAAATAGTGGAAGCCACATGAGAAAACTGAATATATTTTTTGCTCTTATAAAATGGAGAAATGAAGGTTCAAAATATTTTTTGTGAAAATACTACCAGTAATAATTTTCTGGCTCTTAGTTTTTGGTCTATTTATTTATTTATTTATTCTCTTTTTGTCTTTCCTATTTAGATATAAAAGTAGTGGGAAACACAAACTTACCTTCTGTTATATTTCTGCTTTTCAAATAAAGTTTGGTTTAAAAATATTTTTTTATATTTTCTTGGAAGTAGCAAAGTTTTTCCCTGTGGAGACATGTTTTACTAATTTAAATCAACTGGAGTTTGTATTAAGCTTAAGCTCAGGTAACTCATGTTATGTTTTTCATTATAACTGTAGGTATTTATACTATCCCTATTGAAATGTTTTCACCAAGTTGCATTGGGTAGAAATTAGTTTCATATTTTTTAATCAGTTTTAAATGAGTTGCCTTTGGATTTTCCCATGTTTCTATTAAAGAAAAAAAAAAAAAAAAAAAAAAAAAAAACACTCTTTATTCATTTCTATACATTATTTATGTCAGAATGCATATATTTCAAAATAGAAGAGTACAAATATTTTGAAGAGGAAAGCTTCATGCTCATGTAGTTTGAATACTTTGTTTCCATGATACAATTCCATTGGCTCATCAGGTATCCAAAACGCAACATTTCTGCTAAGATCTTATTTTCTATTCCTGTATCTTCTCTACAAGTGTGGCTTTTCTAAACATTTCTGTGGAATGAGAAATTTTCTGTTGAGCCATTTACCTAAATATCCAGGATGCTTTCTTACTTCTATTTCAACTCCAGCAAAATAAAGGAGCAATTTACTTTTTTCCTTTCTCTTCAATATTACTTATTTTCTTTTGTTTGTCCTCCTTTTTTTTTTTTTTTAATTTGATTAAAAACAACAACAACAACAACAACAACAACAAAAACGTCCTATTAGTCCTTCTACCTTATTTTGTTATGTCACTTTTTGATTATTTTTGTTATCTTACTGTTGTAACTGAACTGCACAATTTTGGAGACGCAGTTTCTTAGCTCCCTTCCTCACAGGAATAATTCATTCAGAAACAGAAATTTCTACAAAACATATTTTTTAAGTAGTAACAAACTGCGTAAAAAATATTGAAGTGAAAAATATTTCTGTGGCTCCTTTTTGTTGTTTGTTTGTTTGTTTGTTTTTAATTGTTATTATTTGAATCAACAATTCAAAAACTAAGTAGCTATTTTGAAATATACAGTGTTATCTAAGTTTGGGTAAAATTTAAAGAAAGGATTCTTCACAAAATCCAAATTCAAAATAAAAACTAATCTTCATAATCTATTTGAAAATTGTTAGAACAGTGAGAGTGCAGGAAAGTGTCCCGATTGAGAAAAAAAAAACTCCAAAAAATTCCAGTGTCTATTAAGAAGAACTGTTCAATTATTCAAAACAGAACAAAACAAAGAAACAAACAAAAACAAATGTTCTGTAGTTCTTATAGACTGTACAGCCTGTTAGCTTTGTCTTGTATATTCTAGTTTTCTCTTAAACGCTTAACTTAGTAGCATTATATTCAATTAATTCTGTGCTGTGAACAGTTACTGAGAGAAAACAAGGTGTTTCAATCAACCAAATGTTGTGAAATTCATGAAGTAGGGCTAGATGTTTTCAGTAGATCCATTATAAGGAGAAAAGCCAACAAAGAGTTCCTCTGTTTCTATTGATCTGTCCCATACAAAAGAGGGATTGGACTCTGGAATGAACCTGGGCAAATGAGCAAATGCTGCTCACAGAGAAATTTGTTGACAATCCACAGCATAGATTCCTCTCTCCTTTATCATGGACTGATTCTGATGCTTCAAAAATGGATTAAAAAAAAAAAAAAAAAAAGGTGATAAACAGAAAGAGGTCACCGATTCCTCTCTTGGAAGGGGTCGAAATACCCAGAAGATTCTCCTTTTAGATTCCAGTTTTATTGATCTATGACTTGATTTTCTTCTCACATTCCCAAAAGGGAGTCAGTCGTCACAGATAAAAACATACCAGTAGGAAATCAAGATATTTTATATTTGAACTCTACAATCACTATGGTGCTATGGATTACAAACTCTAAATGCTCTTTCTGTGAATTAAAAAGAAGATAGATTTTTGGACTGCATTAAAACCATTGCACACAAAGTCTGTTATTATTATGGGTATATATTAAAAACGGTATGTTAAATAAAGGCACTATTAATTACGGTTACAGTGAATCCCCCTCTGGTTTAATAGAGATGTGCGAGAACAATACAAAACATTCTCTTGTTAGAACTCAGAATAAAGATCTTGGTACCTCTCCAACCAAATCACAGTCATCAAAGTATTGGGGTTCATCCATCAGTATTTGTTATGGGTAACTCACTGGTTGTTGTGCCGCGTCAGGCTTGATTTAACTAGCACATATGAACAATGGCAACACCGGCCTCTCTGATTCCTGAACGTTTAAAACTAGCTGGTGAAGGCAGATGGCATTATCTGGTTCTCACTGCTCTACTGCAGAGAACTAAAGTTTAAACTATCAGCTACCTGCCATTTTTTAAATTGCTGCAGATAAAAACTCTTTGATGATTTCAGATTTCTGCTGCTCGCTTGCAGGCTTACAGAGAATAATTGCTACCATAAGAAAACTACTGAAATAGACAATAAAGTGATTTTGGCTGGAAGTACATTGTAATTCTGTTCCATATTGGTATGTGCTGTACCACAGAGACGAGTGTTTGTTTTAAGCAACAACAACAACAACAACAAAAACCAGCTAAACTGAGGAGGAAGAATAAAAACAACAACCTACCAGTGTAATAGTTCTGATATAATAATCTGTGAACCAGCTAAGATAGAAACTTAATTGTTACTGAAAAGATTAAATAGACTATTTCTGAATAAAAAAAAATGTAGGGCCATATGCCAACCTGAAAGGCTTCAGAACAAAAGAACGAGGCACAACATAATCCAGAAAAAAAAAGTCTCTATCTGTAAGAGGAAGCTATTAATGTGATATTGTCACCTAAATCCAGAAATAAAACTTGCCAACCTGAATGACAGGCTAGGAAGCTGACATTACTTTTATTGCAGTGCTGGGTGCACGTGGGATCTCTCATGTTAGCATGCACACACAGGAGCTACAACACACTCATCATATACATTCAGTATATGAATATTTGTACATTTTCTTCAAAGTTCCTGGCTGTTCTGAGAATTGATATATATATATAAAATCTAGAATGTGTGTGCTGTGTTATTTGTGGATTTTACATGGGGTCATTGTTGGCCCTGGGGTTCAACATGGAAGTGCTATCTTGCCAAAAGTTTATATTTCAAGAACTTTTGGCCCCTCATTTGGTCAAAAAATAAATCAGCTGCTGACTAAGTTTCATGTTAACATGTCAAACTTGGTAAGTTGCCTAACACATTCAGGACTGTGCAGACCAAGCAGGGTCCAGTATTACTCTTCTCAGCTTGTGGAATGTTGAAGTTTTGCTTTCAGGCTCAAAATGTCCTGCTTATCTAGGATAAACAACCTTCCCAAGATGGGATGTATGTTTGCTTAAAATTCTGAATTATTTTCTGAATATCAGTATGTCTCCCTCCTTGTTTATGATCTTATCCTGTGCTTTCTAAATGGCAAAATCACCTAATCTCTTTTATCTGATCAAGATCTTCCATTGGTTTTCATGATCTCTGATTATTACTGTGGTAATGAGATTTATTTTAATCAGTTTAACGCTATAAACCTCTGAGGTTTGAAAGTATCTTTGTTAAGTAAACTTAGCTAACCTCCCTTTTTAAACCAGGTTAGACAGAAATGTTTTCTCAGGTGAGGTGCTGGAACAGGCTGCCCCATCCCTAGCGGTGTTCAAGACCAGATTGGATGGGGTCCTTGGCAGCCTGGTCTTATATTAAATGGGAAGTTTGGTGGACCTGCATATGGCAGAGGGGTTGAAGATTCATAATCCTTGAGGTCCCTTCCAGCCCTGGCCATTCTGTGATTCTGTGATAGGTTTTTAATATCTCCAGCAGGGGAGAGTCCAAACCTTCTCAGGGAAACTGAGGAACCTGTTTCAGTACTTGATTAACATGTTTTGGATTGTTTGTTTGTTTGATTGATTATGTTTAAATGGTTCTGGGTTTTTATTGTTTTACTTTGTGGCCTCTAGTTCCTGTTCACTAGGTACTACTGAGAAGAGTCTGGCTCTGTCTTCTTTATATCCTGCCATCAATTGATGATACACACGGATAAGATTCCCTTCTGAGCTGCTCAGTAGTACTCGAGGCTATGCAACTCCTCTTGAGTTGAAGTCTCAAAGCTTCAGTTCTGTCACTAATAATAAACATTATAAATAGCATGGGATTTCACTGCAAACAAAACTATTTACAATAAAAGGCATCTGTTCATTCTTTTAAACCTATTTATTGTATTGATTCTAACTCTTTTAATTAGTTAATCAAATATTGTGTAGCCCCAAATCAAATGCCTCACAGACATCTAAGAGCTCTGTACCAGTATTGCTGTATTTATTAACTTAACATATGTTCCTCTCAAATGAAGATGTCACATTAGTTTAGATGGGATGTATTTTCCATAAAACAAGCAAGAGCAAGCCTTTCCAACATACACAGTTATTCAGGTTTCTTGTTTACCCTTTTGAAAATATCAGCACCATTAATTCAGCTTTCTGACTTATCTTGTGTTTCCAAATTTAGTGAATAGTGACATGAGAACTGAAAAATCAGATATGGCCATAGACAATTCATCTAAACATCTTTGGTGCAGGCTATCAGATATGCTAATACAAAAACATCTAACTTAGCAGCAGTGGTTTAACATACTTCTTAGCACTTTCTTGCAAAAGAAAGCATATTGTCATTTTATGCTGTATTTTTTTTTAATTAATTAATTAATTTTCATGGCAGAAGGAAAATGTATGTTCAAAATGTTGGCCTTCTGGGGATGTTTCCGGCTCTTCTACTATCCCCATCTAAAAAGTAATCAATAGAATTTCTCTTCCTGAGAAGATGATGATGATGATGATTAGTCAGAGATAGCAACTACTGCTTTTTCTTATCCTTTATCTGTAAGAACAGGATTTTGGACTAGATGAACTTCAGAAATCCCTTTCAATCTACATTACTCTATCATCTTGCTCAATGAATCAACCCAATTTAATGCTGAAGTGTTGTTAATTCAGAAAAAAAGATTATATTTGCTTTTTGTCTATGATGTACTTTTGAAGTAGGTTATAAACACTGGCTTAAAACTATAATCTTGACAAGAGTTTTCATTAAGTAGAGCTAAGACAAGAGTACTTGAGTGAATGAAAATTCCAGTTCCTCATTTTTTCTTGTCCAAGACTGTAGCATACTGTAAACTTTTGCTATCTTTACTAGGGAATCGAGAATCTTAGAAGTTGGAAGGAATCTCTGAATGTCTTTGGACCCACCTCTGCACCCCATTGAAAGCAGATCCAACTAACTTAGGTTGCTGAGAGCCCTGTCCAGGTACATTTTGAATAACTCCAAAAATGGAGAATCCACAATCTTTCTGGCCAAGCTGTTTTAGATATGATCCTTTCCCAGTATTTTTCTTGATTTCTAATCAGAATTTCAAATATTCTGTGCCCATTGAAACAGTGCCTTTTTTCCTACACCTGTGTACACTGAGGTAACAATAGACAGCAATGAAAATAATATTGCCTGTGTTTGTTCTATTTTGATTTTGTGCTTTTCGCTTTTTTATTTTGCACTGGTACATTTATTCAAGAGTAATCCAGATGGCCTCTCCAACAATTTGATAAATATTACAATGTATTTCTCATTTTTTTTGATCTTTGGAGATTTTCCTTCCACTCACATCAAATCACAAGGCAAGTCAGCAAAAGAAAGTCAAAAGTAGTATCCCAACATCTTTGTCTTACACAGCTCAGCAAATCTGAAATTTATTTCTGAAATCTTCCTACACTATTTCCTTTCTTCATCTGACCCACTCTTTTTTTTTTTTTTTTTTTTTTTTTTTTCCCCTGAATCATGCTAAGGTAGAAATAGTAATATTTTTACAGAGATTGCCAGTGTGTCTGTCCTTTTGCAGAATGAGTCCTTTCTAAAAGGATTGTTTCCATGAATTTTAATATTTTAGCCTTACGAGTTTTATTTGGTTATTTTTGGTTTTATTTTATTTTTATTTTTTTAAACAGGAAAACAGGTTGTTGATAGTTCTTTTAGATTAGTTTGTTTAGAGTTGGGCATCAGTAATTATCCGAATGCACGTTGTAAACTCATTCTCCTTTTGACCAGATGAGTCTTCAGTGATAACCCCTTACAGATCTTCTTCTTAATCAATAAAAATGACTGATATTTCTATTAGCAGATTTTTTTCACATCTTTTTCCTCAGTTTTTAGTCTCCCATTACTCATTTTCCTACTCATCTATCACTAGTTGCTTGGTCTGTTAAGGCAACTGGGTTTCAATTTGTTCTCTAGGTCCTTTATACTGCTCAAGAGGAAATGATACCATATACTGAATTTAATTGCTCTGAAACTTGACTTCTTCAAGTTCTGGAGTTACTGATTCAATCTAAATGTTTCTTCTTCTAGTCCATTTACCTAATAATCTTTGTAGGAGTATTTGCATTGCTTGCACTCCTTTCATCCTCCCACAGGACAAGTTAAAAATAAAAATAAAAATAAAAATAAAAATAAAAATAAAAATAAAATAATAATAATGAAAACATTTGCATGCTACATTGATCAATTATTGTACACTATGATGCAGAGAAGGGTACTCATTGCTAAAAGCAAGCCCTCACTTTCTGGCTCTTCAAAAGATCTAGAAATCTTAAGAACTATTAAGCTATCCAGGTCAAATAAATCTGTTCACAAATGCAAATAAAATACTGACACTGTTTAAAGGCGAATGAATCACAGATCATAGTTATATAGTAACCAGATCCATGCATAAAGTGCTTCATTTAGTTGCTTGTGTTCAAACTATGTAACCACAGCTTACAATAAACAAGAAAAAGGAAAATAGTGCATAGTGACAGGACAAGTGGGAATGGTTTTAAAGTGAGACAGGGGAGATTAAGTTAGATATTAGGACGAAGTTTTTTGCACAGAGGGTGGTGTCACACTGGAACAGGTTGCCAAAGGAGGCTGTGGATGCCCCATTCCTGGAGGCATTCAAGACCAGGCTGGATGTGGCACTGGGCAGCCTGGTCTAGTCGTTGGCAACCCTGCCTGTGAGCGGGGATTTAAACTAGATGTTCTCTGAGGTTGTTTTCAACCAAGGCCATTCTTTGATTCTATGATTCTATGGGAAAAAAAAAAAAAAAAAAAACAACGTACATATACAAACACTCAAAATGCTTGAATGCTTGAAGAGGAACAGAGAAAGGCAGAAGTGGAAGTCGTGGAGTAAAGAAATGCAGGCAGGTGAAGAGAGAGTGCTCTTCTGTTTTTTATAGTCAGCACTGTTTCACATGTAAATACATATCCATCAGATATAATTAGGTTTTCCTAAGAACATTACTGCATTGAATGAGTATGCATACACACACACTTTCTCTGTCTCTTCTCTTGATATTTCCTTACTGAACCACTATTGATTTCTTCCCTTGACCTCATCTCATATTGTGCCCTGAAAATTAAATGATCTATTTAGTTTCAATATGGCCCAGGTTTCTAATTGGATTTTGAAGCAGTAATTTATGTAATATTAATGGATACTTTCAGAAAACCACTAATTAACAACTGACCTTTATTTTTTTCCAAAGAGAAAAAGAGAAAGAGAGGGAAAGAGCAAAAGAGAAGGAAGAAGAAATGAGAGGAAGAGAGGAAAAGAGGAAGAGAGGGAGGGAGAGAGGGAGAGAGGGAGAAAGGGAGAGAGGGAGAGAGGGAGGAAGGAGGGAGGGGGTAAGGAAAGGCAAGGGGAGGCGAGGGGAGGTGAGGGGAGGGAAGGGAAGGGGAAGGGGAAGGAGAAGGGGAAGGGGAAGGGGAAGGGGAA
>NW_024962253.1:4306502-4367979 GCF_019238085.1 Lagopus leucura
GGAAAGGGGAAGGGGAAGGGGAAAGGGAAGGGGAAGGGGAAGGGGAAAAGGAAGGGGAAGGGAAGGGGAAGGGGAAGGGGAAGGGGAAGGGGAAAAGGAAGGGGAAGGGAAGGGGAAGGGGAAGGTTTATATTTTATTTTCTGTTTATACTTTGTTTTGCCTTTTACACTACTGTTGTTGTTATTTAATGGTACTTCATGGTTTTGTACTTTAATTTAAGTTGCAAGTTGCAAGCATATGAGTTATCAGAGCTATAAATACACAGCCATGTAAGCTCTGCATCTGGGAATATGTTGGCTTTAGGTCTGGTATGTTCAGTCGTATGAGTTCAAATGACTGACAAGTGAGTATTTACTAACAAAAATTAACCCTCTTCAAACCCGCTTAAAATCAGTAACAGCTGAATTTGAAAGTCTTTAAAAAGAAAAATTCCTGCTGTGGGTAAACCAGTACAGTACAGTGAGACTTAAGTGAGAATACAAAATTGGATTTAGAAACTTCAGAGCTGAACATTGCAGTAGCGAATTATTTTTCAGTCTTTTATCTAGATCCATGATCTTCAATAAGGCAGTGGGGTATCTGATGATTCATGCAGAATAAATTTGTCATTTAACATGAGACTCAGGAAAAATACAGAAAAGAGATTTTCATGAGAGATAGCCAAACAATTTTTGGATTCCAGTGGTATTTAGACATGAGAGCTAAGCAACACATTTCCATTAGATGTGGACAACAAGAAGAAACTTCATTAAAGTCTCAAGATTACTAACTGGGATTTGGTATTCTAAATTCTGCTTATAGTTTAATTTAAATTTGGACAAGCCTTAGTTTCAAAAGCAAATTATCAATTTCAAGTAGTGTTTTTGTTATTTGTTTGCTTGATTAGTTTATTTTAGGCCCTCGCTCTTATATTAATTTGGACCTGACTTGACCAGGGGATCAAAGTCAGTCTGTGAAAAGACAGTTGCAGGCTCATTGAATGTTGAATTGTCTTCATTAACATATATCAAGTGCATCAGTAATACTCTACATGAGCCAAAGAATGTTAAAAACATCTTTGAAATATTTCTAAACCTGAGCAAAAGTCTGACTTAATTACTTAAATTCTGTTGTGACTCTCTTTTTTTTGTTTTCCATAGGAGCCACAGATGGCCTTCAGGGAGAGTGAAGATATTTTGCCTAGCATAGTAAATAAAATGTGTACAGATATGAGTGAGAACTTTATGGCTGGTGCAGAATCCTAATCTTCTAAACTGAAAGTTTTTTGCTTGTTTGTTCGTTTGTTTTCTGAACTGTCCAAATTGCACCTCAAGATAACTAGATTTTATATTGTATTTCTTGTTTATTCATAGTCCTTCAGTAGAACTAGATGCTTTTATGTTAAAATCTTAATTGATTACAAATAGTATAAAATGTCTCAAGTACATTAAAAACGAAATTTTTAATAACTTGCATTTTTTTTTTTTTCTGTAGATATACTCTCTTTTATCAGTGATGAAAGACTACAGCAATTATATCTGATTACATAATGTTATGGAAGCTAAGGAAAATGTATTTCTTTTCCATAGGAACAAGTGATCAGGTAGTGGATTCCCTGAAATATCCCAATTCCAGAAGTATAATCTGGTAGTATAAGTTTATTTTTGATCACAGAGGTGCTTGAAAGTCTGATTCTGCTGCCTGAATGCATCAAAGGCAGCCATACCTGGTATCAAAAAGTTATTTTTCAATGAAAAACAGATGAGTGGAAAACAGATGAATGGAGAACTGAGGTTATTTGATCAATGTCAGATCAAAGGTCAGTGGTAAAACTAGCAAAAAAAATAGTCATGTTTCAGGTTGCTAGCTAATGTCCTAATGATTATTTAACACCATCTCCTTACATAATGCTCTAAATTGGACAGGGTCTACAAAATCTCATCAAGCTATTATGATAGGATTTTTTTTCTCAAAGGTTCTGCATTGACTTGCTACATTTACATTTAAATGACTGAAGTGAGCCTTTTTTTACTTCCTCCACATCCATTAAATATGGATAAGAGTTTACTTTTAGGTAACAGTTCCTGATAGCCTTTCATTTTCCTTAACTTTATCCCTTTCTTCTTTGAAGGTAAGCACTGACAGGAATTAATTTTAATATTCCTGCCCCATATTGTCACTAGGTGCTTTTACATTTTCTTAGCATCCGTTTGTTTATTGGCCAGTCATTGCTCAGGGAGCAGAAACCATGTTTAGAAATCTCCCTACCAGTACATTAGAAATGTCTCATGAGGAACAGATCAACAATATTATCACCATTATTCTTCTCTCCTCTAAAGACTCTTTCCAGGTCGTAGACACCTATTGTGGATGCACTGGGAATACTGAAAACCATTAACAGATTGTTAATGTGACTTGTTAACAGACCAAGCAGAGACTTATAAAACAATAAAGCTTTACAATCAATCCGATGTGCAACTAGGCACTGCTGAAAGCAGGTATCATATTGGTTAGGGCCAAATTTTAACTCTTAGCGCCCCAATGATACAGAGCCTGCTCATCAGTTCCACAAGAGTTTTTAGGTCAATAAAACTTTGGGAGGTTTTCAGATGACCAGCTAAAGCTGATATGGGTGATGTAGCTGAAATGATCCAATGAACATCCATAGGACTGGGCAGAAGACTGTTTGCATACCTCCTGATAGCAAAACTGATGTTTTAACTCCTTCAACTCTCTGCGAGGAGCAGAGGGTTTTATTTATTTATTATTTGTTTTGTATGCATGTTTTCAGTAAAATCCTTTTCTTCTTAAATCTTACACAGTAAAAAAGTGAATAAGAACCGTCATGCCAAAACAGATCTGCAAATATATGTTTTCACCATATTACTGATCTGTTCTGCTTCCTGGGCAAGTCACATTTACTGTAAGAACCGAATTTCCTCTTACTCTCCATCTGACTAGAATTTATTACAAACACTATATATTTAAATAGTGAACTCCTTCCCCCCCTCCCCGGCCTCCATCCCCACCCTGCTTTCTGTTTCTCTTTTTCGTTCTCTTCCTCTTTCTCTTTCTTTCTCTTTCCTCACTACCCCTTTTGCCCTTTCCTCTTTTATTTTACTTTTTCCATCTTTTTTCCTCAATTATTCAGGGTGCTGCTCACCTTAATATTAGCCCCTGTGTTATAAAACTGACATTTTCTGTATCTTTTATATTTTCTATATGTATATTGCATCCTTCATTTCTTTGGGTTGAACTAGCTTTGCAGTTTGCAAGAGCACAGCACTGAGTATGCTAATCCAAGACTTAAGGTTTAGAGCATCGTAGCTGGTGATAACAAGATATTTACAACCCAAGCAGACTCAGATTGAGCTCAGTGCTCTGTCATTTTCGTTTTATGAGCATGCTCCATAAAACTGCTCCCATATGGTTAAAGTTAGGGATAAACAAACAGGTTCTGATCAAATAAGATACCACTCAAATCTTTGCCCAAGGTTCATTGTGAACTTCTGTTATTTTTTAATCTCTGAAATATTGCTTATGTAAATTTTAAAATCTTTTCTCTTTCTTTTGTCTGCTGGATTTTATTTTTTAATTTAACCTGAGACTTAAAACATGAAAGAATGTCTGTTTTATATTAGCTCCAATTTAATTGAAAGAAATAGAGGTAGCAGTTTTACAAGCTGCTGTCATGCAAAAGCTGGGAAAGGTTAAATGAAGCACCCAATTGGAATCCAATACACACTATTTTCAGAACTTGTCTCTAGGAACAAAAGGAGATAAAGTAAGCAACACAGAAAATCTCTATCTCACTGTAGCTTGAGATATAAATTACCTGAAACTGTTTAAATCAGGTAAATCACCTACCCTAGCATTTGAATGTACCACCTCAGCTGCAGGTGCAAATCAGTCATGTTTGTTTGCCACTTAGCAAGGCTTGCTTAATGCAACACTTTGCCGTGGAAATTTGATTGCACAACAGTGTTTATTTGGCTATACCCATGATTCCATATACAGTGGGGTGTGCTTGCATTCTGAGAACACTGTCTAATAATGACAAATTTTCTTTCTGATATGTAAAAAATTGAGCAGAGATTACACTTTTTTTTTTTTTTTTTTTTTTTTTTTGTCATTATAACTTAGATTCTCCCTTCCAACAACAAAATAATGCTGATTCCTCAACATCATAAAGGCAAGGTGGAATGGGATTGGGATGGCATCTTTACATTGACTGCTCTAACATAGGCTTTCTGGGTACATGCATCTATTTATTTATTTATTTATTTTCTAAGAGGCTTCTTTACGTGATAGTTGTTCTGTTTCTTACTGGCCTTACTTATATATTACTTATATATTATATATTGCTCTGTGAAACTACTTACATCACTGGATCTGTACGCTAAACAAAATGTAATCGAGCCTGTATTGTGGCACAGTACTAGGAACCTGGGAGGTCTCAATTTAAATACTGAGTGATAAGAATGTCTATCTAAACAAATTCATTCTGTGTTAACACTCCTGAAACCCAAGAATCTTGAGGCAAGCAGAAGGCAAAATGTTTTCATAAACAAATTTGGCTTATTGCCTTCAAACAGGACATTTCAGTGTAAGTGCTGAACACGGGGGAAATTTGACTAGTGTACTTAAAAAGTAGTACGCTCCTGGGTACTTGTCAGAAATAAACTTCTGAATCTCCTGAGATTTGTGGAAATCTAATCATTAATTTAGATTCTGTCTCCTGTAACAGAGATACTGGACAAAATACAATCATATTGCTGCCAAATGTTCTTACTTCATTTCAAAAAGAAAGAAAAAAAAAAAAGAAAAAAAAAAAAGGAACTGCAGTATTTTCTGTCAAAGACAGGAAGGAGGAGACAAATAAATAAAAAGCCCACATCATCATGCCTCATGCCTTACTCTAGGAACTGGAGTGTGAAGGCCCAGAAATTTGGGGTTTAAAAGCAGCCAAAACCCTAGCTAAGATGAAGTAAAGTCACTTTTCTCTGACCAGGCTTTTTATCTTGCTTGATTATCCATTTCTTACTGCTGTAAAGAGGTAGTTGTTTGAGAGGCAGTATGTAATTGTGGGCAGATTCTGACAAGGAGAGGTCACGGCTGTTCAGTTCTTAGGCAGCCCTGCCAAGGATAGCATAGGGCTCTCTGACATTCTGTACAAAAAGATAGGAAGTGTTGTGATGCTTCTGTTTAATAGGCAAATTCATATTCCTCAAGGGGCTTAGATGTCTCATGGGCTGAGCATAGAGGGTGAAAACACTACATTAGCTATCAAGTTTGCATTCTTCCTTGCAGCAACTTAGTATAAGAACTCTCTAAAACTTAACACATAAACATTTGATCATACATTTTTCCCAAATTCTCATGGTGCTCTTGTTTCAGTACTTGTAAACAGACAAATACACACGAGAAAGGCCCTGAGACTCAGATGAGTAGAAGCCGGGATGCAGCACTGTTTTTTTCCAGTGGGCTGCAACTTCTATCACAGCTTTGTTCTTGATCAGTTTTATGTAAGAATTGGAAACCCTGAACAATCTTCATGTAAAAAGATAAACATTAAAGATGCTGCAACATACTTGCCACACAGCAACACTTTCATTAGGCTTTTGTTCAGTTTGTCAATACTTCTATTTGTTTTAAGTATTTAATTGGTAATGGAGAAGAATACAGTCATATGTCAAATCTTTCAGGAGATGTGGTGTTATCTTCAGTCTCAATTCTTCTGTTTAAAACTACTTAAAATGCAGAGAACTTGGGCTTAGACCTTTGTGATATCACAAAATACATGGTTGCTCTGAAGGTCAAGATAACAGATTACGCTTTGTGAAGTTCAAGCTCTTCCAAAAGTTGCCTTAGGATAGTCGCAGATTTGGTCTTCTCTGGACCTAGAGCCATATGCCTTCTGGCTAGTTGTATTTTACTCATGACATGTTTCCTCTAACAGAATCTTCTCCCTCTTTTGAAAATTAAGCTTTCTCCTAGAAAGTGGGAATTAAGCATTTCAAACACACTAGGGCATGCACTAGAATTGATGTGGAGACCTGTTGTGCAGAGCAGACAGTGCATTAACCTGTCATAGAATTCAGGTGTAATATTCTTCATGCTGTTTTGAGCTTGCATCCCACTGTCATCCAAATTACACTGGATATTTTAGAGCTGAAATCAAACCACAAATAGTGGACAGCAGCAGTCGATTTGATTCAATGCCAAAATTAGGAATTTGGCTAAAGCTATGACAAAATTGCTACTGTAATTGACCCCATGCTGGAAAGCCAAGAAATCTATTCCATTTTGCATCTGTAGCTTTTGTGTTCCAGGTTGCTGCTTTCAAGCTGACAAACAGTCAGTCAGCTCCTAGGATATGAGTGAGATACAAATTTGTCCTTGCAAACCTGAAAAAGAAGAGCAACACTGCTATGGCAATGAAGAAAGCATAGGGATTTGCATAAACAAACAAACAAAATCATTATGAATGTAGCAAGTTATAATTATGAAACTCAGAGGAAGAACAAGAACTCAGATAAACTTGTGTGCTCTGGAGACTTTTAATTATTAAACCCAGTGGGAAATGTGGTGTAACATGAAAAAAAATCCATAAGTCTAAAATGGACATATAAGGGTATTAGCAAGAGAATTTACAATGCAGAAGAGATGAGATGTAGAATGGTATTGCCATCTGCAGTCATTAGACTACAGATTAGTTCTTGCTTGCTTTCACTGTTAGCCTGAGTGATCACAGGAATATTTGCTTCTCAGTTAAGTAAACTAGCTAATTGCCACAATAAAATGTCTGTTTCTCTGAGAAGGATAATTGGAAAGGACTTCTTCTTGAGTGAGAGCAGGAAACTGATAATTTGTACTCTTTAAAATTCATATGAATTTAAATTCCCCAAAGCCTGAAAATAAAACTCTTTACCAACACTCTGACACAAGGCCTTGGTTGCTTGTGCAACAGAAATGTCATTAACACAGTGTAGACACTGTTCTTGCTTTGCTATACATTCTGTGTGTCTCTTTAGAAATGTCCCTTAACCTCCATAATTATGTGTATTAACATGAAAACAAGAAACATAAGAGGATTTGAAAGTTTTTGTTGGTTTTCTTTGTTTGCTTTTTCTCTTTCACTCCTATCACACTGGTGATTAATTATTTCAGATGAAGGACACCTTGTGAACTCAGGAATGCAATAGAAGAAGAAGAAAAAGAAAAAAAAAGTCTGAATAATTATTATTATTAACTCTAAATCAGCTTGATTTTCAACCATACTTATCAGAAGACAAGTTTAATTTTAATTGAGCTTTCATAATGTTGATGGACTAATGGAGGTAGAATAAGAATCTCTGTGGCATTCAAACTTACTTCAAACAGAAAAGATTTGTCTCCCTACTGAATTCTCACTGATTGATTCATTTGTTCATTCATTTGATAAATTTCTTATTTCTGTATAACTGAATCTGTCTGTTATATCCAACGTTAAAAACAGAACTGTAAAAAATATTTCAACCCTACAGCCTTCGGAAGTCAGAGATGTTCATATTTGAAAGTTTGTGGTCACTAAACTATCTTCCAGACATCACGTTCCTTCATCAGAAGGACTTTTAGAAATGTAGAAGTTAGTTTGTAGTAAGAATTTGAGATAGTCTTCATGAATAATCTTTGCAAAAAAAAATCTTTCTACCTCTGCTTGTAAGAAAGCTGCCATGGTCTCAAGAGAATAATAGCTTAGCTTATATGAATATATTTCATTATTTATTGTTTCCAAGGCTAAGTTCCAATTTGATCAAAGTATAAATCACTGATACTACAGGTGATGTTAGAATCATGATTTTATATTTCCTGAAATAATACCTAACAATATTTTTCATTGATAAGATATGCTAAATTTTCATTTATTCATTGATATTAGAACTGGTGAGATTATCAAGTGGCCATTTTATTTACAGATCAAATCTGTAATTTGGATTGAGTATTTGTGCTATTTACTTTACTACCAGTCTACATTTATCTAACTGTCTTAACTCTACTGAAGTTGAAGATTTCACAGTCTTCATAGACAATATATTCCAGATAATCTTTTTCAGACCTTAAAGATTTTAAATGTAATTCTACTGCACCATTTCATCTCCCAGTATTGCTTCTGTTCTGAAGGGAAATATTTTAGGCACTTCAAGAAAAACGAAGGGCACTTTACACATTGATCTGGAAGTCTGAGATGGAATGCAAAACACGCCTCTGGTGATTCAGGTAGAGATAGTTAGAGAGCTGCTCCACCATTTGGATTATCATAAGTCCATGTGGACAAATGGGCTCCACCCTACAGTGCTGAGGGAGCTAGCAGAGGTGATGGCTGAGCCACTATCCTCCATCTATCAGTGTTCCTGGTTATCTGGAGAGCTCCCAGAGGATTGGAGGATTGCCAGAGTGACTCCCATCTACAGTAAGGTCCATAAGGAGGATCTGGGGAACTACAGGTCTGTCAGACTGACCTCCGTAGCAGGGAAAGTTATGGATCAGATCATCTCAAGTAAGAACATACGGCATGTGTGTGGCAATCAGGGGATCAGGCCCAGCCTGCACAGGTTCATGAAAGGCAGGTCGTGCTTGACCAACTTCATTTCCTTCTACGACTGGGTGACCAGACTGGTAGACAAGGGAAAGACTGTTGATGTAGTCTACCTAGACTTCAGCAAATCCATTGACATGGTCTCTCTCACAGTATTCTCTTGGGGAAACTGGCTACCTGTTGCCTGGACAGGTATACCCTTCTTTGGGTAAAGAACTGGCTAGAGTTACCTGTAGTAATTGATAGATCAACGTCTATCTGGCAACCCATTACAAGTGATGGCCCCAGGGGCTGGTACTGGAACCCATCTTGTTTGCCATTTTTTTCTGATGGCCTAGATGAGGGGATTGAGTGTACCCTCAGTAAGTTTGCATATGACATCAGTTTGGGAGGTAGTGTCAACGTGCCTGAGGGTGAGGAGGCCCTCCAGAAGGATCTGGATAATCTGGATCCCTGGTCTGAGGTGAATGGGATGAAGTTCAACAAGGCAAGTGCTGGATCCTGCACACTGGCCACAATAACCTCGTGCAATGCTATAGGCTTGGGGATGAGTGGCTGGATGACCAGGAAGAGGAAAGGGTGGGTACTGGTTGATGCTCGGCTGAACATGAGCTTACAGTGTGCCAGCCAATGCCATCCTGGCCTACATTAAAAATAGTTTGGCCAGCAGGAGCAGTGAGGTTATCATCGCCCAGTACACAGCACTGGTGAGGCTTGTCTCGCTCCATTTTATAGGAGGGAGAGTAGGTTCTTTTAATATCTGTATACCCGACATGAGATTAAGAAATAACGGTTCAAATGTTGGTGTGTCCAGTTTAATACAGATCTTAATCAGGGAGATGGGGAAAGGAAGGACGGACACTGTTACAAATTATGGTAATGGGGAAGGGAAGGAGGGTGATAGAAAAGGTAGGAAAGAAGAAGCAAGGAGTCTTTATAGGAAGCAAGAGGGAAATGGTCACCACCATGGATCCAGCGTGGTTCGTAGTTCAGTCTTTGATCTTCAGTAGTGGTGGGTCATCAGGCATTGTTGTTCTGTTGACGATGATGATGGTGACCATGGCGATGATGGCTCCTTTTCAATGGTTCCAAAGTGGTCGAGTCAGCTGTCTTTGGAGTGACAGCTCAAATCCAAAATGGTTGAGTCAGCTCTCCTTGGAGTGGCAGTTTCTGGCTCTGGGATCTCAGCAGAAACTGCTTTGTCCCCATCTTCTGGGCCTTGCCAGCAGATAACAGGGAGCAGGGATGCCTACCTGCAGCCTGTTTTTCACAGGACATGATTCCCCAATTTTCCTGTACCAAGCTGGAGCTGTTTAGTCACAGGCCAGATCTTAGGCCAGTAAACACTCCTGAGCATTCTCTTCTGGAGGCAAGCAGCTCTGGAGGAAGGTGCTTTCAAATGTCCACAAAGGGATGTCAATTGTCATACAGTAGCACCCATCACTTGCCTCCTCAACAAATCAATCAGAGTCTTATCACAAGAAATACCTCAGGAAGCAAGCTTTCAGCCAAAAAACAAAGGATTCTCACAAGGCTGGACCTCAAGTATTGTGTTGAGTTTTGGTCCCCTCACTATGAAAGACACTGAGGCCCTGGAGCGTGTCCAGAGAAGGCAATGAAACCGGTGAGGGGACTGGAGCACAAGTGTTAGGAGGAGTGGCTGAGGAAGCTGGGATTGTTTAGTCTGGAGAAGAGGAGGCTCAGGGGAGACCTCACTGCACTCTAGAAACTTCCTGTAGCAAAGTTGTGATGAGAAGGGGTTTAGCCTCTTCTCCCAGGCAACATACAGGACCCAAGGAAATGGCCACAGGTTGTGTCAAAGGAGGTTTAGATTAGACATAAGGAAAAAACTTTTTCTCTCAGAGGGTGGTCAGGCACTGAATGGCCTGCCCAAGGAGGTGCTGCAGTCGCCATCCCTGGCAGTGTTCAAGAGGCATCTGGATGAGGAGCTACGAGATATGGTTTAGTAGCTTACGGTAGCAATGGTAATAGGAGGGTGGTTGGACTAGATGATCTTGAAGGTTGTTTCCAACCTTGTGATTCTATGAGTCTACGATTTATGATATGGAGGAAAATTTGAAGAAAATCAAGAAAAGAAGGATAATAAGTGGTTAAATTGGAGTCTCCAAGTATATAAAGAGAGGGATAACAGAAAGGAAAAACTAAAGTCTTCAAACAAGAAAAGAAGAGACATGACACTCAAACTAGAGGAAATTCTAGGTCTAAATAACTAAAATTTACATACAGATTAGTGAAGCGCCAGAATTAATTGCCCATGGAGGATATGAAAACTCACTACTGGAAAGTTTCAAAACTATACTTGGCCTATTCTATTCTCAGATTTGCAAGTTGTCCTGCTTTGGGCAGGTGGTTGTTTCACAGGAACTGCAGGATTACCTTTCATAGAATCATAGAATCATAGAATCACTAAGGTTGGAAAAGACCTAAAAGATCACCCAGTCCAACCGTTCACCTATTCCCAATAGCTCCTACTAAACCATGTCCCTCAACACAACATCCAGTCTTTCCTTGAACACCCCCAGGCTCGGTGACTCCACCACCTCCCTGGGCAGTCCATTCCAGTGCCTGACCACCCTTTCTGAAAAGTAATACTTCCTCATGTCCAGCCTGAATCTCCCCTGCCGTAGCTTGAAACCATTCCCCCTGGTCCTATCACTAATGACACGAGAGAAGAGGCCGACCCCCAGCTCACTACAACCTCCCTTCAGGAAGTTATAGAGAGCAATAAGGTCTCCCCTGAGCCTCCTCTTCTCCAGGCTGAACAATCCCAGCTCCTTCAGCCTCTCCTCATATGGCCTGTGTTCCAGACCCCTCACCAGCTTTGTTGCCCTCCTTTGAACACGTTCCAGGGCCTCAATATCTTTCTTGCAGTGAGGGGCCCAAAACTGGACACAGTACTCGAGGTGCGGCCTCATGAGTGCTGAATATAGGGGAACAATCACCTCTCTGCTCCTGCTTGCAACACTGTTTCTGATGCAAGCCAGGATGCCATTGGCCTTCTTGGCCACCTGGGCACACTGTCGGCTCATGTTCAGCCGAGCATCAATCAATACCCCCAGGTCCATTTCCTCTACGCAGTCCTCCAGCCACACCGCCCCAAGCCTGTAGCGTCGCCTGGGGTTGTTGTGGCCGAAGTGCAGGACCCGGCATTTGGCCTTGTTGAAACTCATCCCATTGGCTCCAGCCCAGCTCTCCAGCCTGTCCAGATCCCTCTGTAGGGCCCCGCTACCCCCAGGCAGATCCACACTTCCAGCCAATTTGGTGTCATCTGCGAATTTACTGAGGGTGCACTCGATGCCCTCATCCAGGTCATCAATAAAGATATTGAAGAGGACAGGCCCCAGCACCGACCCCTGGGGAACACCACTCACGACTGGTCGCCAGCTGGATTTGACTCCATTCACCACCACTCTCTGTGCCCGGCCCTCCAGCCAGCTCCTTACCCAGCCAAGAGTGTACCCATCCAAGCCTCTGGCTGCCAGCTTCTGCAGGAGAATGCTGTGGGAGACAGTGTCAAAGGCTTTGTTGAAGTCTAGGTAGACCACATCAACAGCCTTTCCTTCATCCACCAGATGGGTCACTAGATCATAGAAGGAGATCAGGTTGGTCAAACAGGACCTGCCCTTCATGAACCCATGCTGGCTAGGCCTGATCCCCCGGTCACCCTGCACATGCCACATGATCTCCCTCAAGACGATCTGCTCCATAACCTTCCCCGGTACCGAGGTCAGGCTGACAGGCCTGTAGTTCCCCGGATCCTCCTTACGACCTTTCTTATAAATGGGAGTCACATTGGCAAGCCTCCAGTCTTCTGGGACCTCACCAGTCAACAAGGAGCGCTGACAGATGATGGAAAGCGGCTCGGCTATCACCTCCGCCAGTTCCCTCAGCACTCTCAGGTGGATCTCATCTGGCCCCATCGACTTGTGACAGTCCAGCTGGAGCAGTAGGTCTCTGACTGTTTCTTTCAGAATCACAGGGGGGCTAGTGTGCTCCCCAGCCAAGATTACCAGGTCAGAGAGAGGGGTATCCTGAGGATAACTGGTCTGATTTTTAAAGACAGACGTAAAGAAGGCATTCAGAACCTCCGCCTTTTCCTTATCCTCAGTGGTCACATTCCCAGCCTCATCCAGCAAAGAGTGGATATTCAAACTGATTTTTTGATTCTATAACAAAATGAAGTTATAATGTCAGATGTCTAAATCTACCAATAATAATGTTGATATGTTATAAAATTTAGAAGTATTTCACAAAAGAAAGGAAGAAAATGCCACAATTCATGTTATTTTTAACTGACAGTGACCAAGAAACTGGAAAAGGTTAGAAAGGATAGGCTAAGCCTCTAAACCTCCTTCTCCAGTTCTCCAAGAATGAAAATGAGGTATACAGTTAGAGTTTTACAGGGACAATAAGCATACACTAAATAATATTAGATGTTAAAAAGTTAGGTAGTTGTTTTCTTTAAATCATGTTAGAAGGCAAATTTCACCATTTCACATAAATTAGAAACACTAAATTATCCAGTGTGGCATATATTTCTTCATTGTAATTCATCAGGAAGTTGGAGTTGTCTCAGGTTTAGAGATACTAACAGGCAGTCACTGCAGAGACGAGCTGCAGTCCAGAGGTGATAATGCATAGGGAGACAAGTAAAATTAGATTAGGCCAGGACACACATAAGTAGTGTAATTCATTCTAGTTTAAGGTTAATGTAGCAAAAGGCCAATCTGATATGACACATTTAAAACTGATTGCTTAAGTTCTACTGCAGGAAGATTTTGATCTTTGACTAAAATAAGTTATGATCTAATCATAGGGGGAAAAAGATCATCGTGTCTCTGCCATCAATTCAGTTAAGTCTGTATCATGTGGATTAACATTATTAATAAAGAGTGTGTTTCAGTGAAATATTCAGTTAGAAGTAAAAACCAGTTTTCTCTCAGTGTTTTATTATCATTATTTTCCTTCACACAGAAAGTTGAAGAGGTTCTAGCTAAGCATAACAAAGGCCACCAAGACCTTGGCTACTTCTAGAGCTAAAATTTGCAGATTTTGAACAGCTTACCAAAACTTTATATTTATGTCATAAACTTGCTTCTAAAATCAACATAAATAATTTAGTTCAAATATAGTACTAAAATATGTATATAGAGAAATTCTATTTAAATTTGAAAACTAAAGAGATTTCCGTAATAGCTAATATCCTCAGGTGAAAATGTGCTCCAAATGCTTATCATCATCTATTAATTTACTATCGTATTCATCTACTCATCTATTAAAAAACATAAAATGGAAATAATACCAAGACTGTTGAAATGTGGAACGCTTTTATCCTATTATTGTTTAATGGAAGAAGTTGAATTGTTAATAGAAGAATAAGGAGGCAGAGTGAGCTTCAATGACAAATTCAGACATAAGAAAATTTAGGAGAAAGACATAGCAAGTTCTGAAATATATAAATAAAAAAACTGATAAAATAAAATTTAAGATAGGTAAGTGACTATTCAGCTTTTTTTGTTTATTTGTTTGTTCTTTGTGTTTTTTTTTTTTTTATGCTGCAAAAATTGGAAATTGAAGTTAAATTTTTAAGGATTGTTCTTCTTAAAAATCATTTAGTTTGTAAAAATTCATCTTACTTCTGAAAACAGGAAACTGCATTTTTATCAATTTTGTGTGGCTTTTACATAAGCTTACTTTTTTCCCTCTTACATTGCAGTAGTTTGCATTTTTCAGCTTTTAATTTCTATTCTATTTGCTCTCTGAGGGCTTGATAATAAGAAATTCCTGGTGGAATTACCTTTTGTATTCTCTGAAATTCACATGCACACAAGGTGTTTAAGCACTAGAGTAGGCTTTTGTACTTCCCGTTGTGGACAGATCTCCAGAAGTTCTGGAGAAGAATCTTTTCTTCACTCTATCTGCAGCACAGACCTGTAGGAGATATAAGCAAGTCTAGATCTTAGCTAAACAGATTGGAAATACAGTTAAATATACATTTATATCCCACTGGCCTCAATTGCACCTAGGGGCTTTTTCCAGTGCTTTATCAAATACTGACTGCTCAGGACATGACAGAGATTAAGGTTCACATGTACTCAGCCCATTAGCAGATATTAAAATTTGGATTTTTTGTGAGCTCAAGGAAGATAGATGATGTAGTGGGTGGCTGCCTAGATTCCCAGGTGATGGAGTTGATGCATTTTATTTTTTTTTCTTACCATACAAGAAATATCATTTTTGAATTTCAAAAACAACAGGAGCTGCATGCCAAAATCCTGCAAAAAGATTTTCATTATAGATTTTAAAACTTGGTTTGGAATATACACAGGCAAACTCAGGTATGAGCAGAGATGTCATCTGTAAGATAGATGTGCCAGGTCACAAGTCTGACAATAAGGTATTAGAGCTCTGCACCTGACAGGCACTATTAATGCAGAACGACAAAGGTCACTCCCATGACATTACACATCACAGATGTGAAACACTAGAAAGACCAAAGGGGGGTTTAGTTTGTTGTTTGTTTGTTTTCTCGGGAGTTCAAAGCCAGGCTTTTGAAGAACTCAGCATTCACTGGTTGTTTTCAAAACATCTCATTTTCAGACTTGATATGTAGAAGAACATGGATCAGGCTCTGAGCATCCTGATTGAGCTATGGATGTTCCTGTTCATTGCAGGAGAGTTGGACTAAATGACCTTTGAATGTCCCTTCCAACTCTAAGGGTTCTGTTATTCTATGATGCTATGTTCAGGATCAAATGACAATTGTAGATTAATATTAACTTTCTTCACCTGAGCTTCAGATTGAATGACTGTCAACCTGTGCAAATAGAAAAAAAAAAAAGTCTAAATCTATTTCATTACATGAAATAAATAAATTAATAAATAAATAGAAGAGTGGGTTTTACTGTTGCTGTTAACTATCTGCTTTTGATTTGATTTTCTAAAGAACTATAATGCTTGTCATATCACTAGCAAAAGTCTAAGAATGAGACTTTCAGTGAGGTTTACTTTGGCTTAGTGATAAATGATAAACTGCAGCATTCCACTGTTGTGTTTGACCTCTACCCATAGAGGTCAGCTTTTAAGATTCTTTTCTCTAAAACTGATGAGTATTTCTAAGAACAAAAATTGAGCAATTTTGAATTTTGATGTTCTTGTCTTACCTGCATATTTCTACTGGAAGCAAACTATCCACTTTACGAAAAGAATAATTATAGATTTGACACTAACTTCCTAGGTACAACGAATCAGAAATAATATCAACTCACTTGTTTTTTATAACGAGTTATTATTAGTTCCTAAGTTATTTTGATCATTAGCCATTTTATCATGTCTCGCTGCAGAGAGCAACCTCATATTTGGAATTGCCAATCAGTGACATGAAGCATTATTTTAAATTTAGTATTTAATTGATACAAATCCAACAGTCTTGGAACATAAGTGGCCAAAAATTATGTTGATAATTCTTGTATTCAAATACCAGCTATTCAGTTTCCAGTACCAACACTGTCATAGAAACTGAATGAAGGAAAAAGCAGGAAGAAAACTGAAATCTCTCAAGCTTTCAGTATGTGGGTTTAATAATACCATACGTTCTCTAGATAAATTCTTTCCATGCACTGTAGTTAATAAATAAATACATACATACATACATACATAAAATAAATTGAAACTGTACATAACTGCATCATCTAATGACATTTATCCTAATATATAATTAAGATAGAATGAAATTAAGAGAACTCCTAATGGGCTTTTTCCATGTTGCTTATTATTTTTATATTAGTGCTCTGTCCTTCTTCGTATTTCACATTTACCTTTCAGGTATATTAGAACACACAGTGTTAGTTATCATGTATCTTGACAAAAATGTATTTCCCAAGAGATTTGTAATCTAAAATACCTTCTGTTACTCTTTACTTCCTATAATAAGTCCTGCTATTCTTGGAGATGTGTTTGTGCCTCTGACTTCATTTCATCAAAGGAAGAGTGGACACACAGATGCACAGCGATAAGGGACATGGAAATGCTTCTACAGATAAACATCAGTAGTTCAAACTTCAGCAAGCTCTGGTTAACCTTTCATAATTTCAGGTGAATTACAGATGGGAGTGTGGACTGTGGGAACTGAGACTTCATAGGTCCAGAGTTTTTAATCTCTCCTCATCTGGAAACCTAAGTAATTTTCGTTGCTTTTCTTAAGACTTTTCTATTCCTGCTATGTCAAGCTGGCCAAAATGGAACATAGCATTCAAGGAAAGAATGCTGATTTGTAATTCTTCCTGTTATGGTGTCTAGTGAAAATCAAAAATTGACAATCATGAAGCAAGCTTGCAGCTTTCAGTTCCTGGAGTATGCTATCTACAAATATGTTCTGTGAGGAAAAAAAAAAAAAAGTGAAAAAGAACACAGAGTGTATGGATATTTAGTAGATTGGGGGATATTTTGAATTATCTTTAGACAGTTTCTTTGAGGAGATAAATCAACATTCACCCTCTTCTTTTGTCAGGTTGTGATGGTGGTATGAAGAAGTAAGCTTTTGTTTACATCTGAAGATTAAAAGTGGCACAGTGTTAGAATATTCATTGGAAGCAGCGTGATAGATAAGATGTCAAGGAGAGCTCCAGAAACTACAAAAATGCTTTAAGAAGATAAATAAATATACAGTGTTATCTTCTAAGCTGAAGCCTCATACAACTTCACTTTTAAATATGTATGATCAAGACCTTTTTTGTTCTACCCACATCTTCACACATTTGTAAATGTTCTCTTCCAAGACAAACCTGTGAGACAGCAAAATAGATTACCTACAGAAGTAGCCAGTACACTAGAGGGATATTCAAGAGCTGGGTGGCAAAAACAGTCTCGAGAATATGCTGTAAAAATAACTTTGTGGTAGTCAGGATTGAAAAGGAATATTTGATGAACTTCAAATTTTCTGAGTTTGCTGGTCCTCAAAAGACCGACTCTGGGTTCGGACTGCAATAATTATTTTAATGTCTCATCAGCATCTGAGGAAAATGATGTTTTCTTCATTTATTGATGAAGATCTCATGTTTTTTATCTTCCTTACAATTTTTTTGTGAGCTTGTTCAATGTGTATTATGTGGTTGTCCTCTGGATGTGCCTAGGTGATCAGAGCTGGAGGCAATGCACTGTTGTTTTTTGTAGGTCTGCAACAATTAACCTGCACACACAGACAATAATTCAGTCTGGGATAATATTTAGGAGATTATTTCTATATACAATGATCTCCTGAGGTACTTAAGCACCCAAATTCTATTCGAAAACCTAATGTGCTTCATAAACGCTAATATCTTCTGTCTTGTAAGAGTTAAAGGTTTTACTGATATCACTTGCTGCTTTCCATGTATCACTGACAAACTAACATGATCCCTCTATATTGACAGCCTATATTTGTTTTCACAGTAGACTTGTTTAGATTAGAAATTTAGAAATTAGAAATTAGATGTTTAAATTCCACTTTTTGAAAATATTTTCATATCTTACATTTTATAAACAAGCCATCAGAGATATTCACTACTTGATGACATGGGAAAAGCTCTAACAAGGCCCAATGAACACCTAGCATCTCCCCCAGGACAGATCTATTCTTTTATTGTGGATTGAGAGGCCATACAATATTTAACTTCTACACACTCACTGAGCTTCTTGCAGGATGGTACATTTGGATTCTGTGCTAGAACTTACTCTGGGGCAAACAACTGTATGCTGATAAATATAAGTGAGCATCAGCAATGTAATACAGAAAAATCTAGGAAATAGTACTCGGTGATGAAGATAAAGGAGCAAACTAACACTTCCACTTACCTCAGTTTTGGAAAGTGGCAACATTTTTTCGGTCAGAATAAAGGAATGAAATAACCATTTCGCAATGCTAAGTCCTCTTTAAGAGAAAATATGCTGTTTCTCAGGGAAAAAGATTTTTTCTTCAACCTCCCCCATAGAAATATTCAAATATATAATGGTAAAAATATTCTTTAATTTAATCAAGACTCTTTCCTATGATTTTTATTGAAATAAGATTGATCACATTATCTTTCTGATCTCCAAGACGTATATTGTAGCTTGCCCTGTGTTGTGTTTATGGTATCAATAAAAATGAGTAATTCAGAAGTTTATCCTACCCCCTAAATTTTTATCAACACTTAAGTCATCTTTGGATATGTTTTTGGCTTCATTTCAGTCAGAATCTTGCCCTTTCTTGTTTCTGTAGTCTGAAAACAAGTTATCCAAGAATAGAGTATTCAGAATTAGCATTAGTGTTCAATTTAGAGTGTAAGCTGTTTCCTTCCTTCCTTCCTTCCTTCCTTCCTTCCTTCCTTCCTTCCTTCCTTCCTTCCTTCCTTCCTTCCTTCCTTCCTTCACTTTCTTTCTTTCTTTTCCCTTTCTTTTCCCTTCCTTCCTTTTTTTTCAAGTAAGTAATTTCTTCTTTGCCCATTCATGCAAAATAATAAATAAATAGATAGATAGATAGATAGATAGATAAATAAATAAATAAAATAGAGAAAATTGGTCGTTATAATGTAGAATGCAAATTTACAGGAAGTATATTGCATATGTAAAGTGGTCAGACACATTTCATATTCGACAATAAAAAGCACTACTGATTGTAACCAGTGTCACCCATAGTACATTTATTGCTCATGCTCCATAAAGTTAATTTTGAAAAGTATTTAAGTATTTGGTCAGAGGTTCAGACTGAACAAGCCCAGCTTCCTCAACCATAGCACTGAGGGGCAGGGGAGGGAGGGGGTTGAGGGAGGGAAGAGGGGTTTTGGCATTCACCTCACCTGCCTACTGACCATCCTTCTTTTGATACAGCCCAGGATACCGTTGGCCTGTTGATCTCCAAGTGCACATTGTTGGCTCATGGCAAGCTTTTTGTACACCAGAAGCCCAAGTCCTTCCCCACAGAGCTGCTCTCAATCTGTTCATCATCCTATCTCATACCTGGAATTGCCCCAGCACAAGTACTGAACCTTACACTAACCTTGGTGAATCCCACCAATTACACGTGGGCCAAATTATCTTGTTCAGGTCCCTCTGGATGACATCCCTCCCTTCACTTGTGTTAACTGGACCACTCAGCATGGTATCATCAGCAAACCTTCTGAAGGTGCACTCAATCCTACTAACTACATTTTTCATAGATTTGACCAAGATTGACTACCTGGGGACACCATTCACATGGACCTCCATCTGATCACAGACATTGACCACAATCAGCTGGCAGTAATCATCCAATCAATGTTTTATCCACTGAATAGTCAAATTTCCAAATTCATATCTTTCCAATTTAGTAATAATGATATGATATGTCATCATATCAAAGGCTTTATAGAAACCCAAGAAGACAGTATCATTTTTTCTGTCTTGATGCTTTGATGGTGTCACTCCATTGTAGAAGGTCACCAGATTGATTAGGTATGATCTGCTCTTGGTGAAGCTATGCTAGCCATCTTGAATCACTTTCTTATCTTGCATGTGTCTTACATAGCTTCCAGAAGAATATATTTCATTATCTTTCATAGCACCAGGCTCAATAGCCCATACTTTCAGAGATCTTTGTTTACTAAAAATGAGAGTGATATTTCTCTTTTTCCAGTCACTGGGGACTAACACTTAACAGCCATGACTTTTTGAATATGATTGAAAGAGTCTTGACAACATCAGCCAGTTCATTCAAAACCACTGAATGCAGGTCTTTGGGTCCCATTGACAACAATAGACAAGGAGGAGAGCCACTGATGCCATCTATCTGGATTTCAGCAAGGTCTTTGACATGATACTCCACAACATCCTTGTATTCAAATTGGAAGGACTGTCCAATTGTGTGGAAACCTCCTGCATGATCAAATCCACAAAGTGGTGATCAATGGCTCAATGTCTGGAAGGAGATCAATGAGGAGTGGTGCCCCTCTGTTAGTTCCAGAACCAATACTCTTTAATATCATCATCAGTAATATCAACAGATGGAGGACACCCTCAGTAAGTTTGCAGATGACATCAAGCAGTGAGGGGTAGCAGACATGTCTGAGGGATGGAATGCCATCCAGAAGGACCTAGGCAGTCTTAAGCAGTGGGCTCAGGTGAACAGCACGAGGTTCATGAAAGCCAAATTTAAGGACTTGCACCTCAGTCATGGCAACCCCTGCTATAAGTAGAAGCTGGGGGATTAAATGATTATGCACAGTGCTGATGAAAAGGACTTCCGGGTGTCAGTGGATGGCAGGGTGGGCATGAGCCAGCAGTATGTGCTTGCAGCCCAGAAAAGCAACTGCATCTTGGTCTGTGTCAAAAGAAGCATGGTCTGCAGTTTGAGGGAAGTGACCTTGCTCTTCTACTCTGCTCTGGTGAGGCCTCACCTGGAGTTCTGTGTCCAAATGTGGAATTTTCAGTACAGGAGATACACAGACATGTTGGACAGCATCCAGAGAAGGGTGACAAACAAGATCCAAGGGATGGAATACCTCTCCTACAAGGACAAGTTGAGAGAGCTGGGGTTGTTCAGCTTGGAGAATAAAAGGCTTCAAGGTGATCTGATTTCAGTATCTAAAGGGGAGCCACAAGAAAGGAGACAGATCTTCAGTAGGGCTTGTTTTTATAGGACAAGGGGAAATGGCTTCAAACTAAAGGAGATATAAAGTAAATTTATATCTACTTTGGATGTAAGGAAAAGTCCTTTTACAGTGGAGGTGGTGAGGCAGTAGAACAGCTTGCCCATAAATGTGGTGGAAGCCCCATCCCTGGGGACATTCAAGGCTAGGCTGGTCCAGGCTCTGAGCAATCTGATCTAGCTGTGCACGTCCCTATTCATTGTGGGTGAGTTTGACTAGATGACCTTTAAAGATCCCTTCCAACTCCAAGGATTCTATGATTTTATGACTTGTAAACATTCCATCTCATCAGGTGGTCTTCAATTACTATTGCATGGCTCAAACTGGGAGGGATTCCACTCCCACATTCTTCCTGGCAAAAAACTTGTGGAGTACCTCAGTCTTCTGCATATCTGTTGTTGTCATTTCTCCCTTCTAATTTATCAGAAGGGGACAATTCTCTTTGCCTTTCTCTTCTGACCTACATACCTGTAGAATCTCTTCCTATTATTCTTCACGTCCCACAGCAAATTCAGTTCCACCTGTGACTTGGCTTTCCTGATCCTATCTTTGCATCTCCAGGTCAGGGGGACCAGGAAAGAACATCAAATTTCTCCTTACTAAAAATAAGTCTTTTCCTTTCTTTTTCTTCCTCTTCCTTCTTCCTCCCCCCCCCCCCCCCCCCTCTCGCCCTCCCAACATCCCTCCCCTCCAAAAAACCAAAACAAAACAAAACAAAAAAACACATACTAAAAATAAGAGCAAAAAACAATAGTACCCGCACAAACATGCAGTGTTACTAGAAAGTGCTACTAGACTTTCAACATAGACTTTCATTAGTAACCTTATCTACATCACCTTTTTTTGTGTTTTTTTTGTTTGTTTGTTTGTTTCGATTTAGTCAGCTGGCTCAAACAATCCTTGGAAAAGACAAGTAGGAGAGAGATATAGGGGTTACCTCAGTGCCACTGATCCTTATGTGGTACATAAGAAGATAAAATATCTCTCTTGTTTTCTTTCTCTTGTACGTTAAAACACAATGAAGATAAAGAGAGATATAGCTAACATGCTTGAATCTTTGATGGAAACCATGAGGGAAGGGAAAAAAGACAAATATCGCCCTAATGACAGACCCCCTGATAGCACAAATCCAGCAATTTATTTTCCAGTGTACCCAGCAAAAAGGACTATGTCTGTGGGGAAGCTGAGGGAATAGAGAGAACAAAAGAGGGGAGAAGCACTGAATATCTAATTATGGTGTGTATTTTTTTTTTTTCATAGTAGCTGTATATTTTGACATAGAGAACTACTGTTTTCAGTTATAATTCTTACTTCAGTGTACAGACTTTTCATTTACTCCCATAGTTAGCCCAAGAAATTCAGCTTTCAGGTTCTTTATATGAATAATATGGAGTATTCTAGAGAGGTTATACGTGAGTTTTGTTTAAAAGCCTATCTAAGAGGCTTATGTTTGTTCCTCTAGATGTATACAAGTTGTGTTACCATATCTGACTGGATGTCACACTGGCAATGCCATGGACCACCTGGGCACTTTTGTCATGTATTCTGTGACAGTTCAGTTCAGACACTTACAAACTTGAACTATCCTAACTGAAATAACATTTCTGACTTCCACAAAAAGGCTTTTTGAGATCACTGAGATGCAATGGCATGCAAAACGGACAGTTATATATGTCAATGATATATAATATATATCATTGACAGTGTATCCATACTCACATCAGATATCCCAAAGCCTTTAACCTAGAAGCAGCTTTTAAGTTCCTCCTTGAAAAATGCAGAAGTGAATCCACAAATTCCTGTGTTGTTTTGTTGTTGTTGTTGCTGTTTTGTTTTTGGGTTTTTTTGTTTGTTTGTTTGTTTGTTTTGTTTGTTTTTGTTTGTTTGTTTGTTTGTTTTTTGTTTTTTGTTTGTTTGAGGCAGCTGGCAAACTGTGTATTAACAAAAGGTTCTCAGCAAAACAACTTTGACTAGTTATACTATCTGAATCCTTTGATCTGTTGGACACACTGAGAATGTTTCCATCTGACTAAGGTGAAGGCTCAAACTTCCAGTCTGGAACAAAACCTTTGCTTTGCTGTATGATAGCACCAGACCCCAAAGGAGTCTGAAGGCTCTGGAACACACTGTCAATTTTGGCTCAACAGTCCTAGCATGCCTATGGTATAGTCTAGCTTTGTCACCTTCTGTTTGAGCCAATAAAGGATGGACTATGTGCTCTGCATTGTCCTAGCAATGACACTGCCATAGTTGCTGTGAAACAGTGAGTCACTTCAGCAGGTACTGATGTTTACAAGTATGACCTTCAGGTTCTTTTTCATCACTGGTGAAAATGCACAGCTAATGGTGGTGACTATGTTGAAAAATATGGATTTGTGTCTGATAAGTTTCCCAGGCAAATATTGCTAGTGGCTAGTGCTCTTTGTAGCTCTTTGTAGTTTACATGGAAATAAATAGGAGACATGATTTTTGGAACAATTGATATATATGTAGAGTAGTGCATGAAAGCCTTCTCAGAAGAGTGAGAAGATGATACAAACAGTTGCTTGATCTATCAATAAATAAATGAGGAAAAAAAAAAGGATTGGTAAAGCAGTTTAAACACCAGTTTTTAGCAACACTGGTAAACAGAAAATTTTTTTTAAAAATAAGAAAACCCATGAGAAGAAAAAAGATAACAAATGATTAGTCCATTTGCTTGGAAAACTTATGCCTTCTGTATTCTGTATTGTCTTGATAAAAAAAAAATTAAATGTGTTTTGTATTCTTCTGCCTCTAAAAATGCTAGCTTCAGGTTGTCACAGAGCAGATTTTAATTCCGTTTAAGGAAACATACAGCTGAACAAAAGTGCTATGATTTCACAGCTTCACAACTGATGGAATATGAGATATTCTCCTTTGAACACCAACTGTGAAAAAGGCAAGCATCGAGGGCTACTAAAGGGTGCAATAAGAAACAAACAAACATTTAAAAGAACTTTTAGGGAAGTGGCTGATAAATACTTTGAAGTCTGCTTTTGCAAAACTTTATTTTCACTTGTTTTGTCTACCCCTGAATTCAAACATTCTTAATTCCAGTGACCCCAGATGTTCCCATGTCTTCCAAATTGAATTTTTCAGCCAATCCCACTGCTAAGCTAGCACTGTGTAAATTCCTGCTACGTGTGTAGGAAACTTTAATTTCTGCACATTCCAGATTGATAATGTCTCCCAAATTCTTGCTCAATAGCACTTGTCTGGAAGTAAAAAAAATAGTTCCCTGCTGCTCAGAAATTATGGTATTATGATTAAAACACTGCTTTCAATTTTAGAAATTATACAGTTAATTGCCAGAATTCCAGAAATTTACTTACACGCAAATAATTTCTTCCTTCCATGCTTCAGTTTCCTAGCTGTAAATTTGGGATTTACAGCTACCTCTTCTGTAACTAATAATATTTATATCAAAGTACTACCTCTGATCGGAACGTTTCATGCTCCTGGTCAGAGTACTGGTGAGACCCCAGGCACATCACTTAACCTGTATTTTATATTGACTTTTGTCTCCCTGATGTGAGCCACAAGTCCTATTATCTCTCTGGGTTGTATGTTCAGTAATATTTTCAGCAAGTTTCTGTGATAGTTTTTCAAACCACATTATTACCTAGATTGATTTTGGATATAGAAAGTGGTATAGCACAGGAGGTATTTCTATTATTTAGACAAGTTATCTTTGTCAAACCAAAAGAAAAGAAGATGAGAGAGAAAATGAACCCTGCACCTCACTAAATAACAAGCATTAGAGATTTTACAGTTCATGTTTCTTCTCTAAGAATGATAGAGATGTTGGTGTTATAATTTTACATGCAATTTTCATGATAAGTACTTGACTTTTCTAGTTAACTTGAGTCTGCCTCAGGTAAGAGATGTGCATCATCCAGAATTAGTATCTTTTTGCATTATGCATATTGCTGGTTGAGTACTGGCACTGAATGCTTTTCACATTTCCTGTATGATTTGAAGACTTTATCTGAATCCAGATATGCCTGTGATAATTCTTTTATTTCTTCTTTTAATAGCATTCATTGTTTTTACTTAATTTTTGGTTTGGCTGTATTTTGTTTTCGTTCCCCTGTTTCTACCTTACCCACCTTACTCCCCCCACCATCACCTTACTATTATTACAGTTGTAAAAATGAAAAAATATATATTTTACTGTGTATATACACAATTTATTTTGAATTTCTCATTCATGACTGACTAATCACTACTAGGGGAAATGGGAACCACTGTTAATAATGTGGTTTAAAAAACGCGTAAAACTATAATGATACAAGGAAAGAAATATTCACCACAGTACAATATGGTGCTAGGGTCTCTGCAGTTAAGTTCTGACAATATTTTCTTTGCTGACATGGCTGTAACTTTATTGCATGTACAAACAAAATCACAGTAAACAAACAAACAAAAACTTATACAGTCACATTTTAGTACATCATGACTCTCAGAATAATAATTCCACCAATAATTCAGTATTTGACCTACATCAGTTGAAGTAAGGCTTTAAAACCAATGAATAGGCAAACACATGAACAGCATACTGATTTCTGGGGTTCTTTTTCACTGTGGTCCTACAGACTGTACAGCTGTTAGCAGCTGGAGTATACTGGGTTGGGGTTTGGAGCACATCAGCTTATTCAAATGTGTTGAGACAGGGAGCATCAGATGATTCACTGAAAAAGCATGCTCTCAATCTGAAGTAAACATTAACACAGACAAATTTTCTTCCAAGTTCATCTTGGAATTCATCTGTTTGCTTTTAGATAATTATGTTCTATATACTCAGAGGCATTTTAGCACTGTATTTCTATTTGGATCCCAAATATATGTGGATTAAGTGTTTCCAAGTGGGTTAAGTGTTTTGTAGTGGCTCTAAGATAAAAATATTTAAAAAAAATTTTTTTTGACCTATCTTTTTATCCTTCATATCATATTTCAATTCAAATTCCATTTTCTCCACAGGAGTATAATAAAGTCCTGTCCAATCTGACCTTGAATACCTCCAGGAATTGGAACATGCACCTTCTCTAGGCAACCTGTTCCAGTGCCTCACTATACTTACAGTGAAGAATTTCTTCCTTTTTTCAAATCTATATCTCCTCTTTTTTAATTTAAATTCATTACTCTTTATGCCATAATTACACATCTTGTTAGAGTCTTTCTCCATTTTTCTTCTAGGCCTCTCTTAAATACTGAAAGTCCATAATTAAGTTTCCCCAGAGCCTTCTCTTCTCTGAACTGAACAAGCCCAACTCTCGTAGCCTGTCTTTATTGCAGAGGTACTCCATACCTTTTTATCAACCTCGTGGCCCTCCTCCAGACTTTCTCCAACATCTGCACACCTTTCTTTTGTTGAGGGTTCCAGGTATGGATACAGTACTCCATATGGGGCTTCACAAGGGCGTAGAAGAGTCGCACTGCTGGCCACTCCAATTTTGATGCAGCCCAGGATACATTTAGAATTTTGGGCTGCAAGGACACACTATTGAATTATGTCAAGCTTTGCGTGCACCAGAAGCCTCACGTCCTGCTCCAAGGAGCTGATCTAAATCCATTCATCACCCAGTCTATACTCATATCTAGAATTGCCCGAACACAGGCACTCCACTTGCACTGGTCTTATTGAATATCATTAGGTTCAACAATAATGTAGCTTAATAGCCAGAAAATCACAACTCAAAACAATAATGCTACATCAAAATTTTCTCACCTTTTCAAGATGAAATGATTTTTAAAAATAAATTAAAAAATAAAGGTTTTCAAATTGAACAGAAAGAAAGAAGTATCTTCCAGCAGTGTTTCATTTTTCCAGCCCTAGACTACAGTCAGAGATTAGAGCTCTACAAACTAATCTACTAATCTGTTTTAGAGTGTCCTTTAAAAATGTCATGCTTTTCTATACCACTAAGAATATAGGTGCAATTCTGCTGACTAATGTGAGCAAATTTATTTATTTATTTATTTTCCCTGCACCTCAGGCTAAAAACTGCCTTTCTTCTATTGATATGCTTTGAAGTCTCTGAACTACAAATTTATAAGACCTGTTTTTTTGTCCATGCTTTTCTTGCTATCTGAACATTCAAAGCAGAGGTACACGGGAACCTCTGGTCTTGGCAGTGGGCAACTCAGAGACATGGAGCCACATCTGTCCATCATTTTAATTGCCATGGAAAGCCTTCCACACAGGTACCTTGCAGGGCAGTTGTCTGAAAAGCAAGGTCTTGTTTTCGTAATGACTGCTGCAGAAGACATTTTTAACCTGCAGTTTCAGGAAAGCTCATAAAGACAGCAGCCATCTCATCCTATGCCATTCAGCAGAGGCCTTCTCTGTATCTTTTTCTCTATTGTTTTGTTTATTTGTATGCACGCCTGTTTCTCTGCAGGTATCTCAGTGATTAGTGAAGCAACTGGCTCTGCCTTTTTCAGCTCATCTCAGGGTTCCAGGCAAAACAAGCCCATTTGAAGCAGAGCCCGACACTTGCTATAATTCCCCATATGTTGATTTTCACACCAGCCTTGGGTGGCTGCACCTCATTATTTGATTTTCTCTGCATCAGTTTTGTTTGCGTGTGTATGAGAGAGTATGCATTCATAGCTTTGTTTCTTTCTAGCTTGAATTGATTCTGACCTAAATAGAGGAAAGTGTGGGTTGTAGTTTTATTGTAAGTGCCACTTCAAAGACTTGCAAAGCTATAGTCTGCAAATCAGTGTGTTAAGGGAGGGGAGAAAAAGATACCCGTTTGTATTCAGGGATGTCACTTCTGACAGAACTAGAAAAAGATGAAACCCAGAGGTTCTAATTTCTGTGTACAATACACCCCACGTGTCTCTGGAGTTTAGAGGGTGGATTTTTTAGGGATTCATTTGCATGTCACTAAATCTAATGCAGTTAAGTTTGTGATTTAGCAAAACTAAGCTGAAATGGAAACACTATGGAAAAAAAATATATGATCCTTCTACTTAAATTAAAAAAAAAAAAAAAAATCCCAGTTTTCCAAATACAATGTAGTTTTTAACTCTAAAATTCTACTATGTGTGTGAGGGCAAAGCACAGCTGTCATTTACAGATGTGTGTGGTTAAGGATGAAAGTTACTTACTAAGCTGTTAATTTTTCTGTTACATATAATGTTGGCACAGCCTACTGTTAGTTGCTATGCTTTCTAAATGTTAGATTTTTTACTTTCTGAGGCATCAAAGTTAAATAGGTAAAAGAGATTATATACTTATAAATATATATATGCATATATATATATGCTTATAGGCAAGCAGTTGTACCTTAGACTAGCTGCACAGCTCTCTCCAGCTTCTTAGTTTTAAGTTCAATTTATTACAGCAAGTTAAATCTATATTTCCACTTCTCCCTAAAAATTTCTCCATGAACAACCAAGATCTACTTGTGTTTCCATTTATGTTTTCTTATCACTTTCTTAGAAAATCATTTTCACTCTCTAAATTACTTGATGAAAAATTATTCCTCAGAATATTAATATTGACAATGTATTTTAGAAGCCAGAATTGTAAAAAAAATTCTGAAAAGCTGTTGACTTACTGGGAGAGATGGAGCATAGTAATTTGCAGAGCTAGGTAAAAGAGCTAAGTATAATCATCGTGTTGTTGATGTGTCCAGAGTCACATTCAGCTTTGTTTGAATTCAGACTGAAGGCAATGAGCTGCCTTTGAAGATCAGTAAAGCCTTCTCCAGTTTTTACCACTGAGCCTAGGAAATAGAGTGCAACAGATCCTGTACATGTGTTGTTAACTTTTCACACTTTAACTATCTTAACTTTTATCTCTACACTGCAATACTGAATCTTCTATTATTTTTTATATATGTGTAGAATTTGATAGCGTAATCAAAATATCATTATGTAAGGAAGGGGCTAAATTTACTATATAGATAATGATATATGCTTGTGGTTGATCTCTTAGTAACAAGGATAATCTCTCTCTCACCTAGAAGTGAAATGTAAGATATATAATGACTGTTACAAATTTGTATACAATATATACTGCAGAGATGCTCATCTATACCATAGTTTACCTCTTACTATCTATCTGTTTGTCCTTCCCTAAATATTGAAAATAATAATAATTTTTTTAAAAATGGAATAAACAAATTCAGGTAATTCAGGGCTTGTGAGATCAGTTAAATGATAATACATCAAGGTTAATAGCTAGGACATTCTATGAGATGTGGCAATTTTAAATTTTAAATTTTAAAGTGGGCCTCCCAGGGAGAGGAAGGGAAGGAGAAACCTGGAAAGAAAATCTTAAACAGGCTTAGGTGAGACAACTGCTGAGTTGCTTGTCGATGTCAAGATGATGGCTTTGTATTTGTGCTGTAATAGAGTTTTAAGGAGCTGTACAAGTCTTGCAGAAAAAAACTGAAGTGCTTGTGAAGACTGAGGTACCTCAGTTTTTAGGATAGTGTTTTCTGAAGCACGGTGACAGAGCTAGATGCTTAAATTGTGCCTAACGTGAAATGTCACAGGATAGATCAGGAGTGAAACTGTCTCTGATCTCTTGCACTGAACAAAAATTCTCAAATATCTTTATATTTTCCACATCCTCTTGCTCATATCTTACCCTTCACATAGTATCTTTTTAGACTAAGGAAAGCAGAGAGTGAAGTAGATCACACGTAATCTAGGTTCTAATTTCACGTATGATCAAACAGGTGACGTTGATTTCCTTTTATGTCCCTAATGATTTCAGAATAGTTTATTTCCTATCAAACTATCAACTCTTCCACCACTGCCACTGACAGTGTAACCCACTGACTGTGCTCATGCAAAATGTTGCTTAACTACTGTAACCGAGTTCCACTGTCTATCCCAGACAACACCAACAGCAATACCATTGTCTGTAGAGTGAACTCAGTGGCCATAGAGTGAACTCAGAGATTGATGTCTCTACACCAGGAACTACTGGCCAGCCAAATACTTCTGAAAGGCAACAGGAACTCAAGCAGCTGCTTGAGTTACTTGGTAGAAAGCCTCATCTTTAGCAAACAGTTTTTGTGGCTTAATGGACTCCTTTTATTACTGTGATTAGACAGAAAATTATTCCATTAAATTGAATTAGATTACTGTTATTATTATTTATTATTTACTAAGTGCCAATTGCACTCAGTAATGTTCATATCTATTAAGTGGAGGAAAAGGAGTCACACTTCAGCACATATACAGCCATTACATGTACATGGTCACTTGTGGATAATGGAAAGGGTCATGATACTCTACCAGGGGTCACTGTAGAAACAGCTCCTGAGTGAGACTTTGAAAAGAAGATAAAGAAAGAAGAAATATTTTCTTAATATTATTATTAATAATAATAATAATAATAATAAAAAGAGAGAGAAAAAAAATATTTACAATTAAAATAGAGAGAAGTTATTTTGAAGATGAGAAGCAATAGGAAGGCACAAATGTTCTTGGATGCATTTGCTAGAAGCACAAAATGAACAAAGCAAAAAAATGTGCACCAGGAAAAGATAGATCTGCTAAGTTCCAGCTGTCCAGTACAGAAAATTTGCATTTTGAGATGAAGAATCTTTGAAGGAAAGGAGGTGCAAAATTTCTGTTGAGTCTTAATGTTCTCAGTTTGCACAGGAATAAAAGGCAACACAGTCTGGAGGATCTGGTCCTGCCTGTTCAATAAAGCCTACGAAAATTTTACTGAGTAATTTTCTACCTCTCTTGCCTATCATTTTATTATTTATTATCTATTACATAAGCTCTTTGAAACTGGAGTTTATTGAGGTAATGTTTCTTATGCCTCTCACCCTGTTTTGAATTCCTGAAATTGCTGTAGAGCAAATCAAGACATTCAATTACCCAAAGCAGGATTTTTACGTTTTCAAGTAGCAAGAGAGTGAGATACAATAGAATTCCACAGAAAGTGGTTTAAGAAGTGTGCTTTTCAAAACAGTCACTACTCTTCTCTTCATGTGGTGTTTTAAAAAGTTAATTATGTCAAGAAATGCTGCATCCACCCATCCTTTTGGAACAGATTTATGTCTCACTATCTGAGTGCATTTATTTCATATGATTAATTTCATATTCTGTAAGGGTCACTTCTTCAAATGTCCTTCCATTTCTTCACCCTGATCTTTCATCCTTTCTTCCAGCTCCCAGCTTTCCAATTCCAATTACATAGTTTTAAGGATTACAGTCTCATTTTATTTAATGGAGTGTGTACAGCTATATTTCATTATTGCCAGAAAAATCCATATGCCACATTTTTAAAAATAAATCCCCATTAGAAATGTTGGAAACCTTACAGACTTTGATTGAGTTGCCCCAGGTCAAACTGAACATCTGGGAAAGAACTTCTGCCCAGGAAATGGTTGTGCATCCTTCAATACTCTGGTGGCCTCACTCTTGGAATAGGCTTAGGTGAAGCTGTGTGTAAAATGCATGGATATCATTAAATATTTCTGTATATAGAACATTACATTTCTCTTATGCTGTTTTGGCAGCCCAAGAGTGTACATATGCCATTATGGCATTGGTTTAATATTAATACACATATTAATAGAAGATGGTCAAATAGTGTTTGCCAGATATCTAATTCTTTAATTGTTGGCTTTTTCCTCCTTCTCTTTGGCATTGCAAACTATTCACAAATCAGTTGTTAATCTATTCAGTGTTTAAGGATAAGGGTCTGAGCCAAAAGCCCTTTGAAGTCAGTAAAAAAAATTACCACGGACTTCCAAGAGCTCTGGATCAGTCCACAACAAAATAAAATCACAAACAAACATGTAGTAGACTATCAAATTACTCATAAAGCACTTTGCATATCTTTAGACACAGTAAACATATTGCTGTCATAGCAATTAAAAGCTCACATCCAAAATCTGAATCTTAAAATCGTGGGCTAGAGAGATCATATTTCTTATTTTCATTTTGGGAAGAAATGTAAAACTAGACATAGAACGTATGAACTAATAGCACATATCAGACACTGTGTATGCCTTACATGACTATAAAGGAAGGATCTAATAAAAAAGCATCTGAGTAATTACGTTATACTATGTTATGCATGTTTATTTGCACGTTTCAACATACTACATGTTTTGAAAGATCCACTCTCTTCAGTAAAGCACAATATATTTTACTCATCTTACTCTCTCCTTAATGTTTTAGATATATTAGAATAGTTAAATATATTGTTCTAAGAATAATTCCTTTTAATATTCCTGCTCCCTCCAAACATTGTATCTCATGCAAAATCTCAGTATTAACAGTGTCACATTATTCCGCTGCTGCAGATTCCCTAATGAATTCTAAAGCTCCAGAGTTTAGAACAAAGTCATTTTTATCCAGAAGAATCTCAAAATATGGCTCTTTAGTTTTCTTTTTATAATGGATATAGGTGTCAGTTCCATCCTTACTAGAAAGCCATTAATGTATAACATAAGAAACTACTATCTTCTCCTATTCTAAGTGCAGGAAAATACTGTTGCTGTAGAAGTAGACAGAATAATTTCCTTACATTTTGCTATCTTGAAGTTCGGTGTGTGGGCAGCTATGTGAAACTGAACAGAGAAATAGTCAAGAGAGATCTCCAGAGGATGATGCATCCAACAAAAAGCCAAGCACCTTTCAGAAAAGGACAGCAAATTTTACTCGAACTACAGTTCTTAACTAGCATTGCTCTCAACCAAGTGGAAACAATTAAATAGTGGTAACAATAGGAGGCATTTTCCCTTAAAATTAAGTGCTGAAAAATATTAACCAAGGATATTAAAATAACACATTACTCCTAGAAAAGAGGCAGCCTGAAATTCACTGATTTTTGTATCTAAATTGCAGGCAGATGCCACATCACTATCTGAAGTGCACGTATATACCTACCTATATACAAGTGCTTACAGAATTTATATTTGTTCACATATAGGTTACAGTATCTTTTAAATTAAAAGCAAACAATAGAACACATGAGTAATGAAGACATTTTCCTAAATTAAATTTCTTTAAAACATTGAAAGAGATAAGAGTAGATGTTAGCAGTGGTGCAAAAACCCAAACTGTGTAATCTACCAGTCCATGTCTGATCACACATCATACAAAGGAGACAGATACTCAGACACACATAAATCTCTGGGACAGGGTTCAGAGGGGGATGTTTTATATAGCAGCACAGAATCTTAAATGCTATAAAGAAACACTACGAAATAGCTCACTTAGAAATATGTATGCAAACATTTTAAATCAGAAAGTTTCAAGGTCCCTTCTGCATGAAAATGAATGTTTTACTGAGATTTCCTTGGGAGCATATGATTAAAGTTTAGCATGTTCTTAACCTTTATCAAGCAACAATAGAGCAAACAGAAATCTGAGTTCAAAATCTTTTCCATTGGAAAGTGACTTATTTCAATTTTTCACTTTTACTTTTTTCAAACAAAGATGAAAAAAAAAAAAAAAAGGAAGAAATAAAAAGGAAGAAGAGAAAATAGTGTTGCAATGTGTCTTCTCCTTCACTTTTCCCTTTCTTTTCTTCTATTTTTAATTCTTCCTAGGAAGAAAGGCTAAGTAGAAGGGGGAAAAAAAAAAAAAAAAAAAAAAAAAAAAAAAGGAGAGATCGAAAAGGGAAATAAAATGTTAAATCTTTATCAAGTAGATAAATTATTCTCTTGTGATTTTTGATAATATATTTAAATGAATTAAAATTAATTTCAGGGAAAAAAAAAAAAAAAGAAAGACTTTGGAAAATATTTTCTGTTATGTTTTTTCCCCAACTACATCTTTTGCATTCCTCTAAAGCAACATCACTTAAAATCAGCACTAAAAATTTCTTCTTTATGTAATATTGTAGATTATCCTAATTAGTGAATATTCAATAAAATGCAGAACGTAAATATTTGTAAGTATTGCATTCCAGATACCATGAACCTGTGCTTAAAGCAAGATTCTTTTAAGATGTTCTTAGTTTCTAATCATAATCTCAGTTTGAAAGAGAAAAAAAATCATTCAACTTTCTAACATGAACATTGACATGGTTTTCTTTGTTAAATTTAGGCAACTCCCCACTTTCAAACTTCTCATTGATTTTACTTTCCCTCTCCTGATACAAAGTCATCAGCTACTGATTTTGCATCTATCTCTTACTGCTGCTTCTGCTGCTGAGCTAACCTCACCTACTGGCATATAGTATGAAATTAGGATTTCTCCGACTATGGCATCAGCTAATAGAGTGGAGACAGGTTAATATGATGCCTTCAGCCCCCTCACTACTGCACACAATGCAAAGATGCAAGCACTGAACAACAGTTGTAAAACATTAGCACCAAATATCACTGTACCACAAGCAGGGGAAGATATTCTTCCTTTGACTGCATTTTCCTATGAGTCTTGTCTCTGATTTCTTAATGCAGTCATTAAATAAAATGCAAACCTCCTGGGTGAGATTCATCTGCCTAAATGTACCTTTGACATCTGAGCCAGTTACTTGAGGCTTTGTAATCGATGGAGAATCAAGCATATTTAAGGCACAATTCATCTAATCCTAAGGTGCAAGTCAAAAATAGGTCACTGAATCGTGCCCTGAATGTTCCTATTACTCTTTACTAATGGGAAGGAAGACTGAAGTATGGACTCCTTTAAGTTTCTACTCTATAGAAACTTAATGCAAGGTGAAATGAATCCCATCCCTTGGCCTGGCTCTGGAGTGGATTCAAGTGAAATGAAAGCCGATGTATAATTAAAGCTTATTACAGGACTGCATCCTCAGAGATGAATACCTTCAACGAGAGGATGATTGTCCATAAGTCTCCTGTAGATTTTACTGTGTACTCTAAATTTTGAGCAGTGATTTCCCACAGTAGGTTCTGAAAGTGGTAGATGGTAGGAATGTTATTGTGTATGTTACTGCTTGAGCACTCACAGAAACCAGTTTATTTGAAAGATTTTAGTTTTTTTGAGCTAATTAAGAGTTTCTATATTTCTCATACATTTCTGAAGGTAAGAAAGTCTCAAAGTCCTATTTTATAATAGTTATATATTTGCAAACAGAATGTGCTTTAATGTTTATAGTTGATTCTATAGAGTTAATCAGAAAACAAATAAACAAATAACGCTTCATGCATGTACTTTTTCCCTTGCTTTTTAATGCAATCTGATCTACTAGAAAAAATAGTGTACTTTATTTTATAATGTAGTTGACTTCGTCAGCTCTTAAAGTTACCACAAACTCACATGAAATGCTTATGGCTGCATATTTTCCTCTCTCTTCCTAGAAAGATGGGCTAAATATTGGCAACTAGCTCAGAACATCTAGTACAATTAATTCCCTTTCTTTATTTCTGCTGAAAGAATTTAAGAAATTCTGCTTTCAGAAATTAAGAGTAGTGTGCATTGCTGTAGTGGCTAAGTTTTTTAATTTTTAATTTTAATTTTAATTTGTATTATAAATAATAGTTTTAAAATATTTTTATGTAAGAATTATTTGTTTGTGCACTTGTATGCAACTCATCACAATGTAACAGATTGAAGAAAGACTTATCTCAGTTTCCTAAATAGTTGGTTACTTACCTTTCCTTTCCTGTTTTATTTTTCACAAAGAACAGAAAACATTAAAATTGAAGATGGAGAAAAGAGAAACATGAGTGAGACATTTTCTATTCTGTTTAATGGAATACATTTAAAGAAATTCTATAAATGTGTCTACATTTTCTCCCGTACAAGGGAGGACAAATTTCGATTTTTCTGTTCTGTTAACTCTTGCATAAGGTATCTACCATTTATGAATCTGAACTGAGGGATACAATCAGTGCCATGTACTAACTGACTCTGACACTCAGATATTTAGGGCAGCTGTCAAGTAACACAACTTTCTTTTATGCTTCCTTGCAGAATTAATTAGCAGAAGAAGAGATCTTAATTTACATACACATGTCCTTGCCAAGATGAACTTGGAAGGAATCTTGTTCTGCTCCCTACTACTGCCTGTTCCCAGTAAACCTCTAGAGGAAATAAAACATAAAATCACAGAATGGCTTAAGTTGGAAGAAATCTTAAAGATCCGCTAGTTCCAACCTTCCTACTACAAACTGGGTTGCCAGCCACTAGATCAGGATGCCCAGAATCCCGTTCAACCTGATCTTGAGTACCTCCAAGGATGGGGTAATCCACCACTTCTCTGGACAAGCTGCTCCTGTGCCTCATTCCACTGTGTGTAAAAAATTGTTCCCTAACATCTAAATTACATTTCCCCTTTTTCAGTTTAAAGACATTCCCTCCTGTTCTATTACTACCAAATCATGTAAAAAGTCACTCTCCTTACTGTTTATAAAATTCCTTTGAATACCTTAAGGCCACAATTAGGTCTTCTTCAGATTAAGCAAGCCCAGCTCCCTCAGTCTTTCTTCACAGAAGAGGCTTTCTTCCAGTCCTCCAGTCATCTTCATGACTCTGCTCTGTACCTGCTCCAGTGGCTCCATACCTTTCTTGTGCTGGGGACCCCAGGCCTGAATGTAGTGCTACAGATGGTGCCTCTCAAAGACAGAGTAGAGGAGGACATTAATCTCCTCCTCCCTGCAGGTCACCCATCTATTGATGAAGCCTGGGATACAGTTGGCTTTCTGGGCTGCAGGAGCACACTTCTGGCTCATGTTCAACTTTACAGCCACCAGGACTTTAAAGCCTTCTGCAGGGTTGCTCTCTATCCACTCACCATCCAGGCTGTACGCATACATGAGACTGCTCTGACTCATTTCACTTGATCTTGGAGAACTTCATTAGATTCACTTAGGCCCAACAGTGACCTCTGGGAGACATCACTTGTCACCAGCCTCCACCTGGACACAGAGCTGTTGACAACAACTCTGGCTGTGACCATCCAAAAAATTTTTTAACGACTGAATAGTCCCATCTTCAAATTACTATTTCTCTAGTTCAGAGACAATAATGTGGTTCAGGACTATGTGAAAGGCCTTGCACAAGTCCAGATAGACAGTAGCATTTGACCTTCCTTTGTCCATTGATGCTGTCACTACATTGTAGAAGGACACCAGATCAGTCAAGCATTACTTACCTTTGGTGAAATGATACTGGGTCACTTTGTTGTCTTATGTGTGCCTTAACACATCTTATAGTACAATCTATTCCATGATCTTACAAGGCACAGATGTGATGCCCACACCTGTAGTTCCCTGAGTTTTCTTTTCTCCCTTTCTTCAAAATTGGAGTGATGTTTCCTTTTTGCTAATCCTGATAGTCAAGACTTTTAAATAAGGACATTCTTCCCAAGCTATCCACTTTCTGTTATTCATGGGCATATTTCAGGATTTATGAGACATAACAAAAGTAGCAAGTCTGTGTGCAGAAAAAGTTGGCCAATTTGGAAAAAAAATGACTTCAGAAATTTGTGCAATTACCTATTTCTTTTGATTTTAATGAACATAAAGCTATTTGTGGTGGTGTTTTTTTTTTTGTTTTTTTGTTTTTGTTTTTGTCTTAAGTGAAATGAACAGATGAGGTTAACCCTGATCTCTGCCTTGTGACAGATAAGTTTAGGAAGTACAGTAGATACTACAAAAGTAACCTGTAATTCTGTGCCCAGAGGTAAGAACTACTGGACCAACTTTTTAGTGAGAACTATTGGTGGTAGGTGGATGGTTGGACTTGATGATATTGTATGTCTTTTCCAACCTTGGTGTTTCTGTTATTCTGTGATTCTGTGGACTGAGTCTATTCAATTTACAGGCTGCCTGAACTCCTTTGACAATCTGCAAAGAACAGTCTTCCCTTCTGTTTGGCTAATCCTTGGAATATCAAAACTCCCTTTCAATACTGCAGTGATTCTTTTCCTTTTATCTTATCCTTAAGCCAGTAAGTGGTGAAAAAGAAGAGACAAAATGTATCCAAGAAAGGTTAAAATAACTTTCCAAAGTTCAGAGAAATTGCAACTTGAATTTGATTGAATTTGGTGCAGACATTCAGAATAATTTTCAATATATATGAACCAGTGACTAAACTGACTGATTCAAACAGCAGGCTTTTATTGGAATTGCTTCACTTTGTCTCATTTTATCTGAGTGGGCTCACGTATCTCTTGTTTCTTCAGACCAGTTTGATGAGGTTTTAATTCTATTTGTATTTTATTCATTCTCCATTGACTTAGTAGTATTTCTATCTTTCTTTACTTTCCTGAATTCTTTATTACTTTATTACTTTATTTATTTATTTATTAGCAAGCACATGTATTTCAGGAAGTGATTTTAGGCCAGAAAATGCATGAGGTGGATTTTTGTTTTTGTTGTTATTATTATTATTATTTTCTTTTTTCTTTTTTTTCTTTTTTTCCAGACAGTTTCAAAATGCAATTGCTGCTATGGTCAGATAAGATATGACCTAAGACAGTTACAATTAGACTCACTTCACTTAACTTTCACTGTCCAGAAGGTATAAGCTCCAGCAAAGCTGGGATTCTAGCCTTCTTGCTAGTAAAACCAGAGCAATCAATGTCTCCATCTAGCAGCTAATTTAATCTACTTTATTTCTTTTAAGATTGGATGAATCACCCAGCAGCAACATTATTGTCACCCATTGACTATAAAGGAAATCTAGACAAGACAGTAGCTTAAGCTAAGTAACTATTAGACAATAGTAGATGAAATTAATACAATGTCACAAATAGGGGAATTCCACACAGGAATTCCAAGATGCCCTGGTTCCTCCTAAACAAACAACCAAACAGCTTATTTAATTCAGTTTATTTCTCAATAAGTTTTTTGTTTGTTTGTTCATTTGTTTGTTTGTTTAAGGTGGCCAGCTGTGAGTTCTTTAGTAAAACCATACCACTCTTGATAAACTGTATCCTGATAGTCTTGATATCTTCCTATAGTCTTGTTGTAGTTAATGTTTTAGTTCTTATTTTCTGGTGTTTTGTTTGTTTGTTTTTTGCTTCGTAGCTTTAAACTGCAGCTCTCAATGCAATCATGTCAGAAAAACATATGATCAACTACCCATGACCCTTACGATTTGACAATGTCACAAATGTTGAGTGTCTGATTTTAACTGCCCTTTCCACCTCTTACCACACATTTTTTCAAAATGTGTGGATACTTGGTGTTACTTAGTTCCCAATTTTTTTTTATTTTTTTTTTTTTTTTTTTTTGCCTCCTCAATTTCCATGCCTAATGAGCCTGAGCTGAGTTAATAATGGATGTAATAAGTAATGACTCATTGTTTCGGGGCTTGTGTGTCTCTGTGTGCAATGGAAGAGGAAGCCAGGGCTCCAGTGCTATTTATTCTGCCATGTCACTTGCCGCCAAGCAATGCCACTCATCAATAAAAAGCAAGATGACGGATGAGTTCATTTAATGGAATTCCTCTGAGTGAACTGCAGCCACTGCTCTTCAGTAGGTTCAGTCTTTGAGTCTCTTTCTCTCTTTCAGTCCCTTTTCCCCCTCCGATTTCCGATTTTTTTTTATTATTATTTATTTATTTTTTTTTTAATATTCTGGACATTTGGAAAGCATAGCTGGCTGAAAGGGCTGCCATTTGTGCCAGTAGCTCCTTCTGCTCTTAACAACTGCTATCCTAAATCAAATCAAGAGCTTTGAGCAGGGAGATTAAATCTGCAACACCTGACAATGGCAAAGTATGGCATTTGTGTGTCTCGCCTTTCCCTCTGTTCATTCCTCTCTTCCCTCTCACCAGTCTAAGTGGGTGTGGAGGGAGGCTGGTTAAACATTTTGGGAGAATAAGGTTTTAAGCGTTATCAGTATGGCCTTGTGCATGCTGAATAGCTAAAACAAACTGACCTCTTAGGAAAAGTTACCAGGGTTTATCTGTGTTTAATCTACAACCTCACAGGTTTCCAAGACTAGATTAGCCAATCTAATTATTATTTCAGTTTTCACATGCATACTTTTGCTCAGAAGAATGTATGCATTTTCTTTCCCCTCAAAAATTCCTCTTCAATCTGCTTCTTCCACTTTGCCTTCTGGTATTTTTTACTCCAAAGTTCTGATTCTGGAATGAGTTGCAGAATTGCTGTCCAGTGAAATTTATGCAGATGCAAAAACCACAGGACCAGATATTCTCCTTGGGAGAAAGAGAAGAAATTCACATACATCTGCTTATTAATTAATCTGTAGTCCTATTGCGTCCAACAGATTGTGATTAAAATGTGTCAGAGTAGGAGAAACAGTCGCATTTTACTTCAAATTCACCCCTAAATACATAATAAACTTCATTTTCTGAGATCATCTATATAATGTAAAATACTAGGTTTCCACATTACGACTGCCTGAGCAGGAGGGAAAATATTTTCCATTCCTAATGAAATCAAAAGGGACAAATCAGTTCTCAGTAGTTCTCCCCAGTTTACTCAACACTAATCCAGTACCACAATTAGGATTTTTCTGGAGCATGAATGGGTAAGAACTTTGTCTACTTACTTTATTGAGAGATTAGTATTCCTAACAACATCCTGCTAAGTTGCCTTTGCATCTTTTATTTATGTTTACATAGATCTGAAGGGAGTAGGAAGAGAGAGTTATATTTGAAATTAATAATGGTTTTTCATCAGATACTCATGTGGTGAAAACAATAGTGCCAAATGCAACTCTACCCCTCCATCTCCATTTTTATTTGTAGCATAACTATTAGGAGATTGATCATAGAAGACCAAGGGGAGAAAGAAAGATGTTCTGTAAAGAGGAAGAGACTTTCAGCTATAAAATGGAGTCTGATCTGGCTGGAAGTTTTTGGTGTGAATTTCTTCTGATTGAAAGTTCTAGTATTTTTAACAGTGCATGCTACTTCTGATAAAAAAAAAAAAAAAAAACCAAACTTATATTCAATTTCAAGAGAGTTCTCTGTTTCCTGCACCACTAAAAAACTGTAGCTTCAGTTTCTTTTTGTTTTGTTTTGTTTTGTTTTGTTTTGTTTTGTTTTTAATATATCAGCTACCTTTTTGGCAGTGTCAAAAACTTGTGAGAGTCACAGTCACCTGAAAAGGAAATGGCAGAAATCAGAAAATTTTGAAAAAGTTGATATTGTTTGGGGAACCGTCTTGAAAACTAATTATGAGTACAATCTATCATCTACTACTGGGGAGAAAGGTTAAGGGTACCACGTGGATGATGTAATAGGAAACATTTTCTTCTGTCTGTAGTGTATCTAAGAGTCTTAATAAATATCTGTTCATTAAAACAATCAGCATAGGAGTTTGCTTTTATATTTCCTAGAGCATGAATATACACTACTCAGTAAAAATACATTTGAAAAGTCTGGGTTTTTTTGAAAAGAGTATATATAGGTAGCTAAACAGGGAATAGAGGAGGATATTAAATATCCCATTGAGAACAAGTGTGTTTAATAACTTATATAGTAATATAGAGAAAGTATATTAAAATGCTTATGGAATACAGGCAGCCAAGAAACAGATTAACAGAGCATTACATTTTATTGTTGAGCACAAATGTTCCATTCCTTTCTCTGAGCTCCTAATCAGCATTTTTCATTATTTCCCTTCCCCTGTATTTGGCTCCTGTGCCTCAGTGCCCATAGCAACACTTCCAGTAGTGTTAAAAACTAGATACTGCAACCACATATCCAGGCACAGAGCTTTGCCAAGGCCTACATTTGATCCAGCTAGGAGCACATGCCCGCTCGGTGGTACAAGGTCATAATAATAATTCTCCCTTCAGGGGCAAACATTCTTAGGAATGATCCCCCACTACTCTCCCCTACTATCTTGGCTCATTTTGATCTCAGTTGTTATTAAGCTCATTTTATGCTGCAGTTGGTGTAGCAACTTGCAGAAACAGTTATTCAGAAAGAGGATGCCTACAACGAAACTAGAAACCTGCATGTTTGTGTGTATATTTGTGGTGTTTCTAGAGAGAAAGAAGAGGAAACTAGCTTGTTTTAAGGACAAATAATTCTTTTTAACTTCGAGGAAATAAAAAAGTGAATCTTTTCTTCAGTGGGCTAAGCTTTGGCTTTGGTGTTTTGTTTTGATTTTCATTTGTACCTTCCCCCCAGTTTTCACTCTGTAGTGTTTAATCGTTTAATGTATATTTCACTGGATAGAAATGATGACAGAAGGCATTTGCCATCCTTTGAGTCATGGTAGCTATCTTTGGAAGTACTTTTGGTAAAAAAGTATACTGAAGAGAATATATATATATATATGTATATACATACACATACACATTTCTATATACACGGTTTTTGCTTCTGTCCTTTCCCCTCTTTATACCAAGACTGAAATTTCAGTTATTGGGAGTAATGACATTTTCTTGCTTTTAAATGGAAGGTTTTCTATCCACCCCAGTCACTCACTTGATTTAGTTTTCCTCACTTTTCACTTCTTCCTGCATTCCCAGCTTTTGACCAGTAAGCCCCATTACTGCACTTAAGAGTGAATATTCATCTTGCTCTATAGGCAGTACTCCAGCCCTTCCCAGTTTATTTGCAATTGTTCATGGATGATGACTTCATCCACCAAAATATGGAGAGTGTGTTCAGTTTGTTGCAAGAATAAACATGCATAATAAGAAAAAATAAGGGATGTGTTGTACTGGGGAATATGGGGAGTGAATAAAAGCTTTTAGTAAGCAAATCAACAGCAGGGAAGTTGGATATTCTTTTTTACAAGAGAAGAAATGAGTGGATGGCTCTTTCAGCGCTTTCTCAAGCAAACAGAATTCTTGAATAATTATTATACAGATGAAAAAGGAAATTATTCACAGTGGGATATTAATGTTCTTCAAAAGAACTACGAAGATTTTCAATAATTTCCAAAATTTCTAGACAGTAATTGGTGATAGGAAGAGAATGAGAATCTTTACCAGAAGATAAATTCACCAGAGTAAGGGATAGATCACAACACTGAGACATCCACAAAAATTCTAGTGCAATTTTAATGATTATTTGCAAAACAGATTTACAGTTCGTTAAAATTGTACTCTAAAACTCATAGAGATTCAAAGATTATATAAATCTTATGAAAGAAGGCTTACATTTCATCTTCTAAAATATCAACTACATTTTGCTGTGCCTATACTCTGTGTTTGACTCAGATCTACATCTGCCTTTTATTCTAACAATATCAAAGAAAAATATTACATATTTTGTATTGTCAAAGTATTGGAAATCTGTGATGGGCATTTTCTCATGTGGGAAGGAGTTTGAGAATGATCTTGGAATGTCTGGATGTTTTGCCTTTCTTACTCGAGGCTGATTTTATTTTTTATCTTATTTACAATCTTATTCCTGGGACCCCCAGTACAGGAAGGATGTGGAGCTCTTGGAGCAGGTCCAGAGAAAGGCCACTAAGATGATCAGAAGGCCGGAGCACTTCTCCTATGAGGAAAGGTTGAGGGAACTGGGATTGTTTAGCTTGGTGAAGAGAAGGCTTTGGGGAGATCTCATTTTGGCCTTCCAGTACTTGAAGGGAACATATAAACAGGAGGGGGAAAATAGCTGTTTACAGGGGTGGATAGCGATAGGAGAAGGTGGAATGTTTTTAAACTGAGACAGGGGAGGTTTAGGTTAAATATTAGGAGGAAGTTTCTCACTTAGAGGGTGGTGAAGCACCACCCAAAGAGGTGTGGATATCCCTGGAGGCATTCAAGGCCAGGCTGGATGTGACTCTGGGCAGCCTGGTCTGGTGGCTGGTTGAAACTAAATGATTGTTATGGTCCTTTTCAACCCAGGCCATTGTATGATTCTATAATTTAAGTGCCTTTTCTGTTTTGGGAACAAGCTGGCTAAAATAATAGCTTCTGTTTTGATGTAGGAAATAATGACTAATAATATTTCCCCTGGTTCTGATGTTATTCTTCCCCAACTTAACATGCAGGAGGCAAGAGGATCCCTCCCAGATGAACCCATGTTGTGCCTCACTCCTTGATCTAAGCTATAACTCCTCTTGTCCACATACACGCTTTCTCACACAGATCCAGGAGGAAAAACTAGCCTAGCTGGGTTGCAGATAAAGACAGAAAATGGTAGTACCAGCTGCTGCAATGAGACTTCCATCTGTTTCAGATGATGGAGGCATTAAACCATCACAGTATAATATTCAAGAAGAAAATACACACCTCAGATGAGAGGCCTTAAGATCCAGCATAACAGTTTAGATCTAATCTGCTTTGGTGGGTATAACTGTTGCTGACAATCTCATGAGCATGTGAAAGGGAGATGTGAATGTAAACACTGGAACAGGCTGCCCAGGGAGGTTGTGGAGTCTCCTTCTCTGGAGATGTTCAAGACCCGCCTGGACACTTACTTGTGTGATCTGGCGTAGGGAACCTGCCTTGGCAGGGAGGTTGGACTCGATGATCTCAGGAGGTACCTTCCAACCCCTACAATTCTGTGATTCTGTGATTTTGAATTGTGTACAACATCCTTTGAGTTTGTTTATCTAGTCAGAGTTCGATATCAAATTCAAATCAAACAAACTCAAACTCAAACCTTTTTTTTTTTTTTTTTTTTTTTTTTTTCCCCAGGCTTTTGAGGAGAGAGTTTTGAACTGACTTCTGGTACTTTTCTGTAGAACATATCATCAACTCACAGATTTTTCTAGACTGTTGTGTTTTATCTTACTAGTATGCATCATTGCAATTGCAATATAAATGTTTAATTTCTATATAATAACCACATGAGGCCTTATTTATGCATTTCTAATATTTCATGAATGCCTATATTTACAATTAAACATGCAATGTAGGAAAAGCTATAGATTGTTTCTCAGTCTTTGAGATGCAGATACTCCAGTCTTGAAGATGATGAGAAATAACAACCAGATTGATTGTTAATCATTTTTTACTCCTAGGATAAGTATCGTCTTTTATTCAGGTGAACAACTCATCTCCAACAAGGCTTTATCAAGGCAAGTTAGCTTGTAGTAGCACAAAATTTCTTTCTTTTTTTTTTTTTTTTTGTTTTATTTTCCTTAAGAATACTTAAGGAAAATCTTAATCCTTAAGATTTAAAGCATATCTATGGCTTTGTCTAATGCATAGCATTTCTTATTCCTTTCCTTTTCTCTATCTACTATACTGACAGAAATAGATGCACACGCATACATTACGAATTCATCCAGACTTTTGAAATATAGAATGTATATAACAGGCTGCCCAGAGAGGTTGTTGTGAGAATCCTTCTTTGTTTTTAGGCTCAAAGCTTGCTTCCTGAGGTATTTCTTGTGATAAGACTCTGATTGATTTGTTGAGGAGGCAAGTGATGGGTGCTACTGTATGACAATCGACATCACTTTGTGGACATTTGAAAGCACCTTCCTCCAGAGCTGCTTGCCTCCAGAAGAGAATGCTCAGGAGTGTTTACTGGCCTAAGATCTGGCCTGTGACTAAACAGCTCCAGCTTGGTACAGGAAAATTGGGGAATCATGTCCTGTGAAAAACAGGCTGCAGGTGGGCATCCCTGCTCCCTGTTATCTGCTGGCAAGGCCCGGAAGATGGGAACAAAGCAGTTTCTGCTGAGATCCCAGAGCCAGAAACTGCCACCCCAAGGAGAGCTGACTCAACCATTTTGGATTTGAGCTGTCACTCCAAAGACAGCTGACTCGAGGTTGGAAAGGACCTAGAAGATCACCTACCTCCTCCATCATCATACAACCATCCTCCTATCACCATTACAACCCACTAAGCTACTAAACCATATCTTGTAGCTCCTCATCCAGATGCCTCTTGAACACTGCTAAGGACGGTAACTCCACCACGTCCCTGGGCAGGACATTCTAGTGCCTGACCACTCTTTGAGTGAAAAAGTTTTTCTTTATATCTAATCTAAATCTCCTCTGGTGCAAATTGTAGCCATTTCCTTGGGTCCTATTTGTTACCTGGGAGAAGAGACCGACTCTGTCCTCATCACAACCTCCCTTCAGGATGTTGAAGAGTGTGATCAGGTCTCCCCTGAGCCTCCTCCAGACTGAACAATCCCAGCTCCCTCAGCCACTCCTCATTAGACTTGTGCTCTAGATACCTCACCAGTTACATTGTCCTCTGGATATGTTTCAGGGTCTTGATAACTTTTTTGTAGTGAGGGGCACAAAGCTGAACACAGTACTCAAAGTGTGGACTCACCACAGTTGAGTACAGGGGTATTGTTACCACCCTGCTCCTGCTGGCAAGACTATTTCTAATGCAGGCCAGGATGGCATGGGTCCCCATGGCCATCTGGTCACACTGTTGCCTCATATTCAGCCGAGCATCAACCAACACCCTCAGGTCCCTTTCCTCTTCACAGTCATCCAGCCAGTCAGCCTCAAAGCCTATAGCATTGCATGGGGTTATTGTGGCCAATGTGCAGGATCCAGCACTTGGCCTTCATCCCATTCACCTCAGACCAGGGATCCAGATTATCCAGATCCTTCTGGAGGGCCTCCTCACCCTCAGGCACATTGACACTACCTCCCAAACTGATGTCATATACAAACTTACTGAGGGCACACTCAATCCCCTCACCTAGGCCATCAGAAAAAAATGGCAAACAAGATGGGTTCCAGTACCAACCCTCTGGGGGCATCACTTGTAATGGGTTGCCAGATAGACTTTATCAACTACTACAGGTAACTCTAGCCAGTTCTTTACCCAAAGAAGGGTATACCTGTCCAGGCAACAGGTAGCCAGTTTCCCCAAGAGAATACTGTGAGAGAGACCATGTCAATGGATTTGCTGAAGTCTAGGTAGACTACTTTCCCTTGTCTACCAGTCTGGTCACCCAGTCGTAGAAGGAAATGAAGTTGGTCAAGCACGACCTGCCTTTCATGAACCTGTGCAGGCTGGGCCTGATCACCTGGATGCCACACATGTGTCGTATGATCTCCCACAGTATTCTCCTGGAGAATTTGGCAATCTGTGGCTTGGACTGGTACACTCTTTGCAGGGTAAAAAACTGGCTGGAGGGCTGAGCCCAGATGGAGGTTGTGAGTGAGGTTAAATCCAGCTGGCAACCAGTCACAAGTGGTAATCCCCAGGGGTCGGTACTGGGGCGTGTTCTGTTCAATACCTATTGATGACCTCGGTGAGAGGATTAAGTGTACCCTATGTAAGTCTGCAGATGACACCAAGTTGACAGGAGGTGTTAATCTCTCCAGGGGTTGGAAGGCCCTACAAGGAGACCCGTACAGGGCCTGGGCTGAGGCCAAAGGGATGATATTCAACAAAACCACGTGTCAGGTCCTGCACATTTGCTACAACTACCCCAGGCAACGTTAAAGGCTTGGGCAGAGTGGCTCAAAGACTGTGTACAAGAAATGAACCTCGGGGTTTTGGTCAATGTTCAGCTGAACTTGCGCAAGCAACATGCCCAGGTGTCCAAGAAGACTAATGACATCATGTCTTGTACAGAAAATAATGTTGCCAGCAGGAACAGGGAGATGATCATCCCTCTATACTCAGCACTGGTGAGGCTACAACTTGAGTACTGTGCTAAGTTTTGGGCCCCTCAATATATTGAGGCCCTGAAGAGCATCTGGAGAATGGCAATGAAGTCGGTGATAGTCTGAAGCACAGGCCTTATGAGGAAAGGCTGAGGGAGCTAGGATTGCACCCTCAGTAAGTTTGCAGATGACACCAAGTTGGCTGGAAATGTCGATCTGCCTGGGGGTAGCAAGGACCTACAGAGGGATCTGGACAGGCTGGATAGCTGGCTGAAGCCAATGGGATGAGGTTCAACAAGTCCAAATGCTGGGTCCTGCACTTTGGCGACAACAAACCCAGGCAACAATACAGGCTTGGGGCAGAGTGGCTGGAAGACTATAGAGGAAATGGACCTGGAAGTATTGATTGATGCTTGGTGAACATGAGCCAGCAGTGTGCCCGGGTGGCCAATGGCATCCTGGCTTGCATCAGGAACGGTGTTGCCAGCAGGAACAGGGAAGTGATTGTCCTCCTGTACTCAGCTCTGATGAGGCCACATTTTGAGTACTGCATCCAGTTTTGGGCCCCTCACTGCAAGAAAGACATCGAGGCCATGGTGTGGGTTCAAAGAAGGGCAACAAAGCTGGTGAGGGGTCTGAAGCACAGGCCTTATGAGGAGCAGCTGAAGGAGCTGGGATTGTTCAGTCTGGAGAAGAGGAGTCTCAGGGGAGACCTTATTGCTCTCCATAACTACCTGAAGGGAGGTTTGTAGTGAGCTGAGGGTCAGCCTCTGTAAGAGATTATTCTTTCACATCATTGTCTCAAAGCTTGCTGGGGACACAGATGAACAACTCCATGCAAGTCCTGGGCAAGGATTGTGAAATCTTTTGTCTGAAGGACAGAGATTGACAAGGCCATGGGCAACAAGAGAAAGATAAGCTGCAGCTTAATGGCCGTGAAACAGTCTTTTGTGTGGGTTTATCTCGAGGAAGATGGCCATCTCAGGGGGTACTCACATGACTCTTGTTCAAGCGCCCAGGGATGTCGTGTAGGCAGAAAAAGAAAGATAAAATGGGGACCTACAACCATGAGGTTTAGGTTTTCTGTCAACAGATTCCTCATGAAGAAGAAGAGGTTTCTGCTATGAGAAGCCTCATGACCTGCTCCTCTACCTCCTGGACTTGCACAGTGCTCACTCCTTCCTGGACTTGCTCTGTGCTCTACCATGATGCTGAAGAAGAACAAAGGTGTCTGCCATGAGATTCCTCACTACAGAATTCCTGCATGCTGACAGACTCTCCTGGGCTTGCTACCTGAGTCCTGCTGCTTCCTCCTGGATTGGATCCAAGCTACCTGCTTGCTGCCCAAGGCTGACCATGCTGCTGCTCTTCCTCTGCTCCTTCTGCCTTGGACCTTCAAACATCGTGCAATGGGATGCTGCTGGATGCTGGTGGTGACTATCTCTGCTTTACGCAATTCTTGCTTCTTTCCTATCTTTTCTATCGCCCTCCTTCCCTTCCCCGTCTCCCTGATTAGGATTTGTAATAAACTGGTTGGACTAACATTTGAACCATTGTTTCTTAATATCATGCTGGGTATAATATCAAAAGAACCTCATCTCCCTCCTAGAAATTGGAGTGAGACTGCCTCTTTTATCTTGTAACTGGTGATAGGACTAGAGGGAATGGACTCAAGCTGCTCCAGGGGAGATTCAGGCTGGAAGTTAGGAAATACTACTTCTCTGAAAGAGTGGTCAGGCACTGGAATAGGCTGCCCAGGGAAGTGGTGGACTCACAGACCCTGGAGATGTTCAAGGAACATTTGGATTTTGTGTTGAGGGACATGGTTTAGTGAGAACTATTGGTGATATGTGGATGGTTGGACTGGGTGATCTTGTAGGTCTTTTCCAACCTTGGTGCTTCTGTGATTCTCTGATTCTGTGATTGTTCAAACTGAAGAAGAGGAGGCTTGCGGAAAATGCTATCACTCTTTCCAGATATCTGAAAGGAGGTTGTGGCAAGGTGAGAGTTGGTCTCTTCTCCCAGGTAACTGGGAAAAGAATTAGAGGGGACAACCTTACGTTGTGCAAAGAGAGGTTCACATTGGAAATTAGCACTGGAGCAAGCTGCTCCAAAGTGATTGAGTCACTGTCCCTGGTACTGTTCAAGAAAAGTTTAGATGTGATACTAAGGGATGTAGTTTAGTGAGGAAATGGTGGTGGTGCGTGGATGGTTAAACTAGATGATCTCAAAGGTCCTTTCCAGCATTGGTGATTTTATGATTCTGTCATTCTAACCATACCAGGAGAAAGAAAGATGTATTGATAGTTTGTTTCTCTTTTTTTTTTTTTTTTTTTTTTATTCTTTTTTTTTTTCTTTTCTTTTATCATCATGGAATCATAGAAATGTTTGAGTTGTATGTGACCATTAAAGGTCATCTAATCCAACTTCTCTGCAATGAACAGAAACAGCTACAGATAGATTAGGTTGCTCAGAGTCCCAGGCTGACCTGGAATATGTTGAAGTAGCATCTACTACATCTCTTGTCAATCTGTTTCTGCACTTCACTACACCTATCACAACAAGCAAACAAACAAACAAACAAATAAATAGAAATAAAATTAAAAATAAATCTTCTGTCCAATTTAAACCTCATATCTTTTAGTTGGAAGCCATTTATTGTGATCACAAGAGAGGGTGCTGAAGAGTCAGTTCCCTTCTTTCCTACAGACCCTCCTTAAATACCATAATGGCCACTGTCAGTGTTGTCCCCAAAGCCTTCTCCAGACTGGACATCTCCAGATCTCTCAGCCTGTCCTCATAGTGGAAATGATTCATCCGTTGGATCATTTTTATGGCCTTCCTTTGAATATACTTCAAAAAGTCCATATCTCTGCTGTTGGGAGGACTGGACATAGCACTTGCCAGCACAGAGTAGAGGAGCTGATGTTAGTGGGGGTTGCCTTGACTCATGTGCAAGGCATTCTACTTGTCTTTGCTGAACTTCATGAAATTCTCCTGGTTCCACAGATCAAGCCTGTCTAAGTCTCTCTGGATGGCATCCCATTTCTCAAGCATGTCAAATGCATTACACGGTTTGGTGTTATCCAAAAACTTGCTGAGAGTTTACTTGACCCCACTGCTGGTGTCACTGATAAAGATACTAAACGGCACCACTTCCAGTACTAGCCCCTGAAGGACACCACTCATCACTGGTCTCCATTTGGAGATTGAGTCACTGACTGCAGCTCTCTAGGTATCATTCCACAACCAGTTTCTTGTCCATTATTACAATTCAATACTCAAAACCTTATCTTTCAAATTCAGAGTGAAGGATTTTGTGGAGGACCTTATCAAAGAATATACTGAGGTCCAGATGGATTATAACAGTGGTTCTTTGGGTCCTTCTTTGTCCACTCATGCAATTATGTCATCATAGGCCCCTCAACTGTTCAGATATCCTTTTCTTTTTCATTTTTGTTTTCCTTTTCCTTCTCCCTCTTTTTCTCCCTCTCATTTTCCCTCTCCCTCTTCCCCTTCCCCCTCACTCTCCTTTTCCCCCTCTTCCTCTCCATCTCCTTCTTCCTCTCCTGACCCTCTCCTTTTCTTTCTCTTTCCCCTCCTCCTCCTTTAATATCCTTTCTCAGAATGTACAAGAGAATTAGGATACATATTGTCAATATATGCAATCTCTATTATCCCACAGGAATTTAGGTAAAATTAGGCACACCTGGATATAGAAAGTAAAATTTACACATTATTCAGATAGAACTGAAGTGTATTATTTTGGTACTCCTCATCCAAAGACTTCAACTAGATTAGGAAAGAGAATTTTGTTATTCCGATATCACAGATATAGATAGTCATTTAACAAGACAAGAAAAATAAATAAATAAATAAATAAATAAATAAATAAATAAAAAGGAAAAAAGGAAAGAAAGTGATTAATGAGATTTTAAATACTATTTGTCTAAAACTTCTGGTTTAATAGTAATGTTTAAATCAGAGTTATATCATTTACCTTTAGGTAATACATTTTATAATATTATTTTCACCTCTTACATCTTCTGAATAATGATTTTATTTTCCAGGTATTCTATTGTGGAATCCAAAAACTGGAGTGATAGACCTCTGTCTAATGGTATACCTAATCTCTCTATATCACTTACTAGCACTTTTAGGAAAAGAGCAAGAAACTCTCTAGTGAAGTTTTATAGAATAGTTAGACCTCAGAGATCCTCTCTGACTCTTCCAATTACTGAGTGAGTTAGGCCCTGAACCCAAATGGTTATGTTCTGTTCAACATGTGTTTTTATATGTGTTCTTATTCATTAATTCTGAACGCTCTTATTTTCAATAATACGATGTTTACTTTTCTTTGATATCCTCACGCTATAATTCAGTGACTGAGATTAATTCAGAAAAATTCTTATTGTCCTGCAGATAGAAACATGCCCTATATAGGTGTTTTCTCATGAGCATAAAATATTTAGATTTTAAAAAATGCTTCACAGCTGAATCAGGCAGGAGGAACATTCATTTCCATTAACACTAGATACTTATCTAAATATTCTTTCTACATGAAAACACTTAAAAAATCATTCCATCATTTGTTTATTATACATGCAATACTCAATTTAAGAGGGGGAAAAGTGTCTCGCTGTGTTATATCTTAATCTAATCTAAAAAATATGTATATTAAAGTTTTCTTCCTCTTATGATCCTGTTTTATAGCTCATTGTTCATGACATGGCCTTATTGCTCATGTACATGACAGACAAATGCATTCTTATTACAGTATCTACTACCTCCATAAATCATGATTACAAATTGAAATACTGTATGGTTCATTATTGATTTGTATCTTCAAAATTTTCTAAAGGATGCTTTCCCTTTCTTTGGTGTTATTTTATTTTAATACAGATGAAAATCTGTAGAAAAACATGGGAGAAATCCAAAGCACTTTCTTTTACTGTGACTTGGGATAAGGTGTACCACAGCGTCCCTTCTTCGATAATCTTTATTTAAGAATGCAGAGTAATCTCGGTAAGTCATTACTTTCCTCATTGTTTAGGTTTCAAATCATCAAAGCATTTAAACACATACTTAAGTTTAGTGCTTGTTTAAGTGCATCTGAAAAAAGATTTAAAGAATTTCTTAAAATTATTTGAGAGATTGCATGCTTTGCTAATAAGGATGAAGTGCTAAATTGAAATCATATTTTTGTCTGAGTTTCAAAGTCTACCAAGAAAAGAAAACAGCTTTGATGTTTGTTTTCTGTTGTTGTTTTTTGTTTGTTTTTGTTTTTGCTTTTTGGTTTTAACAGGATCTAAAAAAAATCTTGCTAGGATGAAAGAGTTGAGTGGATTTTTCTCTTCACTGTCACAATATGACAAGTTGTAAAAACATCCAAAGAGAAAAACCTTTTAGTTTCAGTAAGATTATTGGTTATGAAGACAAATCAAAATCAGTAAGCTTGTTCTCTCCTTTTCTTGAAGTTTTCAGGAATTCCCCTCCTTACTTCCTTTCAATTCCCTATGTTTTCAAAACCATCTTAGACATTCCCAACACTTTTTGCATAGCTCTAGAAGTACAGCAACAAACTCTTCCTTCTGGGACCTTTGTCTTTCATTTCCCAGTGTCTTTTCCCATATGTATGCGTATAAAGGTAGCTGATCCACCATCCAATGCCACAAAAGATAATGTTACAATATCAGTGAGATTGTGAACAAAACTGATTTATGGACGATTGTGTGGTTCAGCCCTATCAGACTGTCTAGGACACCCTTCCTGCAATTAGGCACAAAAAAGTTGAAGACAGTGACAAATGCCTAAAAAATTAAATAAGCATATGTCTATATACAGGAGGATTTTTTACTAATGGTTTTAAGATATGCTAACTAGCATTTTCACTGGTAAGCATCAGGTTTGCAATTTACATCTGGGAAAAAAAAAAAAAAAAAAAAAAAAAAAACAGCCCAATATCTAATATTCCTCCTACTTAGGATGTTGTTAGTATTTCCAGGAAGAGATAAAGCTTTCCTTCTCTCTAATACTCTCTTACACACTTTTTTCCCTCTCCTGTCCTTCAAGAAAATTGTCCTTTTATTTATTTTCACTCTGTGCGAGAGTGGCAGCTGATTTTGAAGTGTCAGACTGTTATTTGTTTTTTTTTGGATGTTACCTGTCAACGGTTTACGGGCTGGTTTGGCCCGGTTCCGTGACGAGCGGGGCGGAGGGATCCGCAGATCCGCGCCTCCGGAAAAAAAGGAAACAGGAGACCCCAAAATAATTAAAACAGCGGCACCGATCTGAGGAGAAACAAACTAATTTACTAAGTATATTATCGGAATGCATGATAACACACTATAATACAATATAATCAGAATTGAAGCTAATAAATCAAATATAATGAGAGAGAGAATGTCCGAAAGGTGAATAGGCCTCACCACAACGCTGAGTTGAGACGCGCAGTCCAGTTGAGCAGCAGGGAGACGGGAGCAGCGCCCACGACGAAGGGCAGGCGAGAAAGAGAGATCAGGCGACCTTGCCAGGAGTTAAACCTCCTCTCCCTGACCGCAAGGTCCCCTGGGGAATGTAGTTCTTCTTCTCTTCAGGGCAGGTACCCAGGACTTGAGCACTGACAGTTAAAGTCCCAGTGCCCCACATGATGTTATGATGTGGAATACCGAAAACCAAAAATCACAAAACCATGACATTACCATTTATTGCAAAGAGGATAAAATCAATGTGACATTTCCAGAACAATGATAGATGAAAATGATGAGGGGTCTTTAAACACAGAAGACTAATTTTTAAAAAATGTCACTGGTGTACTATTTCAGAGTTTGTCAAAGATAAAACAATAAAACTTATAGATATGAAAACTAATAATATTTCACTGGGTAAGCTACAGATAAGCAGACTGTACAGTATACAATTTCTATATATTTATAAATATAATATGATATAAATGCTGCAAAAAAAGACATTTAATATATTTTCTTTTGGTTATTTGATTAAATCTTCATTTGTGAAGACCTTGATCTCTAAGGTTAGGCCCTTGCAATCAGTTGTTCTAGGAAAGACTACTGGGTGGCATTTTATACCATGGAGAACTGATATGGACTCAAGGGATTGTGATTTGATGATCAGGTTTTATGTGTTGCTTGAACAATGCAGTAATTATGTTTTTAAGCTATTAGTGTCTCATAGTGTGAGTCTGAGATGTTGAAATCTATTCCTTGTGCTGCATGGATACAGTTACTGATACACACCTTCCCTCTGTGGCTTGTTAACTAAAGGAACCCATGCACATAAAGCAGAGAAGACTCCTGATACCCCGCGGCTCCAACAGACTTCAACAATAGATTTTGTGTGTGTATTATTACTATTTCATTTCTAGATATTTCATTTGCAAGTCATGGATGAAAATCTAGTCCTGAAGGAAGAGACCTTCACAATTTTATATAAAAAAAGCTATATGCAAAATTAGTCAACAATATCAGTTCTGCTCTTAAATTAATAGTAGCAGACATAAAGAGATAATGATTCAGTTGTGCTAATCTGTCATATATGCTTTGATTAATAGGGGGAGTACAGGAAAGAGAGACGTGAGTTTCAGTGTTAGAGCCTTGCATGTGATTACTTAACTGACTAATGCCCTATTTGATAAAGAGTAATGTCCAATACTTAACACATTACATATCTACACAAAGAAAATTCATACCAGCACACATTTGCCAACTACTGGACAAGAAAAGGATATCTAAGCATATCTAATGACCTTCACAGATTAGCACAGTTAATTTATATCTAACATAGCAAGTTATTTTATTATAAAAAGCATGAGGTCAGTTCTTTCTCTTCATCTGAATATTGTATTTAGGTAGTTCCAGTCCAACTGATGTAGCTTTCAAATTGTTAAAAACCAGATGCCAGTATTTACTATGCTCAAACTGATGCCTTGTCTTGCAGTTGCGAAATACTGAAGTTTTGTTGTTGTTGTTTTAAAGAAAGAATGAAGAAAGAGGAAAAAATTACACAGTAGTTTAAGCTTGATGTTGGTTTTACAACCTCATTTGGGGGAAAAAAGAACTTCACAGTTTAACTGCAGATTAAATCTGATCTGATTCAACTCTAATCATCTCATTATAGGCAAATGAACATAAATTGTGAATCAACTTGGAAAGAAGGGTGTGGAAAGATTTATGATAACTCCTCCCCTCACTATACTAAATACAAACATTAACCATAATACCAGAAAAAAAGGAAACAGTAAGCACCTGTTTAAGGATTTGTTTAAAGTTGTTCAGATCTATGAAGAGACAGTCTGAACTGCAAGCTGCTAAATCCATCATTCTTTGAGTTAAAGAATTGCAAAATGGCAAACTGAAAAGGTGAGATTCATGTTTCTAAGTGTCATGTTCAAAAAAAAAAAAAAAAGCAGTGAAACTGTAAAGTTAACTTAGATATCTATCTATTGGTACTAAATTTAAATTTGTGCAATATTTGACTCTGTTTCTGGTCCAGTGCAAGTCACCTGAAATGTTCAGCTACTCATTTGGCTGTAAAAATGTGTCTCACGTATTCTCCATCAGCTGAAACGTCTGAACAGCATATAAATATTGTACTGAGATGGTTTGTCAGAGGACAATTCATCTTCAGTGCCAGGGGTTTGCCTTCAAATGTTTTAAAGGAAGATGTGATTGTTAAAACAGAATATACTTCCTTTCTCTAGCCTCATTTCCAAATTTTGAAAAGAAGTTTTTAATATATTTTGTTACATATAAGTATTTACAATTGGTAAATATAAGTATATAATACCTGATACGTAGATTTCCCTTTCCCAATTATAAATCCTTACTTTAGTTTACACATGAAAATATACATTTTGAAATATTTTCAAAAATTAATGTTTATGAATACATACTTTACTGACTGTTACTTTACTTCTTCCTAAATTGGTAATCTCACATGTGCTTATTATGTGAGGATGTGTCTCTTCACAAACAACTGTTCATATGAGATATTTTACTTGTTTTAAATAAGTCCCATCAGAAATGTTATAGAAGACTAAAGAGATGTTGCATTATAGGTCTGCTTAATCCTTTCAGGTATAAAAAAGAAATCTTCAGGAAAGTGTAGTGATGTTATAAGGGTCCAGCACACAAGAGAGACAAAACTTCAGAAACAACTGCTAGCAATTGCTGCCAGTCTCTATTTACCATTTGGGAAATTAGAAGCCTATTGGTTAGTCAGCACTGGAGGAATATGAAAAGACGAACCATGAAACAGTCATACTTGCACTGTTAAATTTAGTATTGTACTCCTTACTATAGAAGGATTTCACAACTACACACAGATTAAATTAGTATTATTTCATGTCTTTTTTTTTTTTTTTTTTTTTTTTTTGTAATATTGACAACAGTATCCAAATTATTTTTCTCTTACCTTTCTAATAGAAATTGGTAAATCATTTTAGCTGATAAAAATAAAATAAGTTTTATGAAAAAAAAAGAAAAAAAAAAAGCATCTATGGAACCAATGTAGAGTGTGGGGAAGATGAGGAAGGAGTGAGAAAGAACAGAATCTGAAATGTTAATTAAGCTAAACAATTTTAAATTGAATTAAAGTTACTTTAGGAGAAAAATAAGAAAAATAACATATAACTGAAGCCAAGAAAAGTGGACTTTCTCAAATAAAACGTGTTAGGAAACCTCAGCTACTGCTAATATTACCTACAGTTTGTATTTTGACATCAAGGTTCTATTTGCATGGCAAAAGTGATTTCAGAAATTCACCAGGAATTTGCAAGATTTGCAAGCCTCTGGAAAATTTAAAACAGGCTTTGGCTTTGGAAATAATTTTATTTTAAAATACATGCCAAAGGATAAATATGTGTATGTATTCCATACGAAAAATGAAAATCCAATGGTCTAAGTGCCACACAGCCTTTTGCTCACTCCTCCCTCTTCCAGTGGGATGGAGAAGAGAACTGGGGGAAGAAAAAAAAAAAAAAAAAAAGTAGAGCACATAGTTTGAGATAAAAGCTATTTGCTTAGGAAAAGGAAGAGAGATATCAGTAAACACAATTATATAGAAATATATTTATGTATGTGTGCATATACATATAGAAAACAAGAGGTACACAAAGCAATTTCAATTTTACAGTTTTTTTTTTTGTTTGGTTTGGTTTGTGGCTTTTTTGTTTCTTTGTTTTTTGTTCTTTATTATTATTATTATTAACATTACGTAGTACAGCATGGAGTATCCCTTTGGCCACTTTAGGTCAGCTGTCCTTTTTCTGTCCCCTATACATTCCTTGTGCCTCTTCAGCACTAATGCTGACAGGACAGCACAAGAAACAGAAAAACTGAAGCATTCTTTTCTCTGTACAGCACTGCTCAACACCTCTCAGTGTTGCTAAGCAACAACTAAACATTTGTGTTTTATCAACATTGTTTTACTCCTAAAATCAAAACATAGCATCATACCAGATACTATCAAGAAAATCAACTCTGTCCCAACTGAAACCAAAGCAAGAAAACAGCATTCATCTTGAATTATCTGCCCAACAAAAATAATGCCTACATATTTTGATCAATAAAAAACAGGGCTCAAAGTGTCAAGAAGAGACACACTGTTCCCAAATTAATAAGAAAGACATTTGTTTTAGCAGGACTGGCTGTCTTAAAAGACTGCTTCCAGTGCACCTTAGAGACCTCAGTTTCAGTCTGGCCTGATGTTCCAATTGAATTGCCTCTGTAGAATGCTGAAAGCAAAGCCTCAAACAGTTTTCTAGACAAAGAGGTGGGTGAGGAAATCCATGATACTTGCTCAGTATATAGTAAATCATATTACTTTTAACTGTGAGATAGAGATCTCACAGATCTATAAATTCTGGTATATATTACATATCACACATAGTAATATGTAATAACATGCTACTTCATTACTTTATTTTTCAGAATCACAGAATTTTACAATTCTGTGATTCTGAAAAATAAAGTAATGAAGTATTTTTACCTAGCTTTTAATAATCATAGAATCACAGAATGGCTTGGGTTGGAATGGAACTCAAGAATATTGAGTTCCAACCATCCTGCCATAGGCAGGGCCACCAACCTCCACATCTGGTACTAGATCAAGTTGCTCAGAGACCTATCCAGTCTGGTACTGAACCCTTCCAGGGACAGAGCATGCACAACTTCTCTGGGCAGAGCACTGATAGTGCACTTGAGCCCATCACCAATGTCATTGATGGAGATGTTGAAGAGCATTGGTCCCAAGACAGACCCCTGGGAGACACCTCTCATCACCAGGCTCCTTTCCTGTAAATGGGAATGATGTTTCCTTTTTCCAGTTCCCTGGGACTTTTCTGTTAGGCTGTTAAGCCATGATTTTTCAGATATTGTGGAGAGCAGTTCAGCAACCACATCAGCTAGATCCTTTATGACCCTGGGATTCACAAGGTCCCACAGACTTCTATGCATTCAGTCTCATGAGGAGGTCTTGGAATTGCTCTGCCCTTACACTGGGAGGGATTTACTCCCCTGGTTCCCACCTACAGGTTTAGGAATGCGAGTTTCAATGTAAATGAGTAATACAAGAATCCTGCCTGGGTGCTGGTGAAAACTGAAGCGAAAAATTCTGGTGACACCTGTCTGCAGTTGTTAGACTGCATCCAGTGGTCAAAAAAACTCCTGTGACAGCACCAGCCACTCAGCCATGGGTTACCTCGTTTTTTGTAGCACGTTCTGTATGCCTCACCGCCCCAGAAGGGAAAGAATAAAATATCATTTGTGCTCCCACCTTCTTAATCAACTGCCCTAAAACCCTGAAGTCTTTCTCGATAATTCACAGGCTTCTATGAGAAACTTCATTGTTGCCTTCCTGAGCTATCAGTAATGGGTAGTGGTCAGAGAGTTGAACCAGATCTGGGCATTTTCTGGTTATGTCCTTGACACGGGACACAGAGAGACAGTACACATGCCCACAGGTCAGGTCCAGTCTTCATATGGGGCTCCCCACTCCCCTGAGAAGGGCTTCACCTACAAAAATAACTTTTCAGTCTTTCCTGACAGAGGCAACCTTGAGACACAGAATCACCCTTGGTAATATCATAGGTGAACCTTCCCCTGCCTCCTTGCTCACCAATCCTTCAATGCCCAGTGCCTCAAGCCTATCACTTAAGGATACCTGGGGAAGCGAGGTAGGTAGGAAAGGGATTCACCCATGATACCGAGCCCAACTGTCTTCCAGCTCTCCCCATCTCTCAGGTGCCCTACACCTCCACCCAACTGCGTCAAGGCAGGGAATCCATCAGTTTTTGGGGAGCATCTCTCTGGAACCTTTCTCTCTGGCATACCAGGTTGTTACTGCATCATTTAGTTTCTCTCTTACACTCTCTGATAGCCCTTCCTGCATCTGGTGGATGCCGCTGAACTCCTGGAGGCTTTTTCTTATGCAAAAGCCATGGGTGCAGTTCCATTGTCCTGACTATGGAATTCATCTCATGTCTTAAATCAAATCAGCTCAATGTTTGGCTAACCACTCCTGTTTTGGAGAGAACAGACTTGATTAACATCATTCAGCAGTCAGGGACAGAGCTGAAATTAGGCTCTGAAATTAAGACCTGTATCTTCTGGACAACATCATTACACATAGATAATGTGCATGTGTCATCTGCATGTGACACTGGATACACACAGTGAATCAATTAAGTGGTATTTTTATATAATCCAGCTCTCTGGCCATTATTTTGCCTTCAACAATTTTAGGAATAGTTTCAAATATGAAAAAAAACAATCTCATCTCTAATCAGTGAGACAGCAAAATATTGTGAGTATATGTTGCAATTTTTGAGTTTCACACTGCAGCATAGGAAATATTTTTTTCCACAGTGTGGTGGTGCAACACTGAAATGGGTTACATAGGGAGGTTATCAAATCTCCATCTTCAGTAGTTTTCAACACTTGACAAAGATGTATATGGCCTCATGTAATGTTGGTTATGGTGTCATTTCTAAGCAGAAATTTAGATGAAGCCCTTTTTGATCAAATTTTAATTGATTCCTCATTCTTCTCAAGTAAGTAGTCTCCCTCCCATTTTATTTTATAAGACTTTTCTGTCACTGGTAGCTTTACCAATTCTGTTATGGTGCTCATCCATCCTCCAGTGGGTCTATTTTAGCCAACTGCATGAGGAAAGAGAGTAAACATCTCCAAAGACCAAGATGTGTTATCTTCAAAGTGTACTACAGTATGCTACCAAGGTAATAACTCATAGTACAGATGCATCATAGCAAGAGCAACATACCTGCCCACTGCTAGGCAAACCAGCATGTATTCACCAGCAGTGAATGCCTTTCTCTATCTAATAATTAAAATGCAGCCACCAACAAGTAAGTTAAAAGGACCCAAAGATATGAAAAAGGGATAAAAAATTGACTGTTTCTTGTCAGGATAAGTCAATGGCTGCTAACCAAAAATACCTGGAACTCTTGTGCAACGGAAACAGGCTTGTATGGGTTTGAAGGTTGAATTAGAATGACATTTTATGGCACAGAATACAAATAATCAGGTAATTTACTCTGTAGCTGTACAGAAATCAAAGTGTAATTAGAATAATTACATTTTACCTGCAGGACAAGCATTTATAGCATGTTGTATATGCATTAAATATTCAATATATATATTCCAGACTAATTCATCTTTGCTGTAGCTCAGTGCTGCAGTCAGTGGATACATTAAAAGGATGGATTTGGTCTCAGTATTTTAATTTGTACAAGTTAAGATTCCAATGGAGATTCCCATCTTACAGGAAAATATATATATATATATATATATATATATATATATATATATATATATA
>NW_024962253.1:4367989-4436922 GCF_019238085.1 Lagopus leucura
ATATATATATATATATATATATATATATATATATATATATATATATATATATATAAAATTATATATTTAAGAGAATTTGATGTATTAAGTGGTGAAAACATGCCTAGCCTGGGAGTAGTTTGTCCAGACAAAATTTAACATAACTCACATGAATAACAAGAAAACAAAAACGTGCAGCAATCAGGTAATCATTCACTGCAGTAAGAAATCAATTAATTCACTTCTATGGCAGTCTAATACAGACTATACTTTGGGGTTAAGCCAAGGCCTCAACTCCAGCTGCTTTGTGCTAATGAGGCAAGGAAAAGCAACCAAAAATCTTCCTGAAAGGAGTATCTGTAAATGCCCACTCTGCAAGAGAATATTTGAGTGGCATAAGTCTGATGCACTTGGCTATTCTCCTCATGCCCTTTTTCCTTGGCATAAATACAGGAAGAAGCCATGCCAGGACCTGTGAGAAGTAAGGGGTATTTTGTGGGAGGAAGGGTGAATCAGTGGTTAGTGCAGTAATCTGGGACTCTGCAGACCTGTGTTCAGCTCCTTGCTTTGCAACAGTCTTTCCATATGACCTTATCCAAATCATTTATAATTAAATCCATAAAAAGACTGAGAGGTTATATGTAACTTCAGGCAAGTGAAAAGTACTCAGACGTATTAAAAGAGTCTAAAATTTCTACATTATATATAATGAGCTTGAAGTCCAAGAAAAAGTACCAGCAGCCTAAGCACAGGGAAAATCAGTACGAAGAAATCATAATTTTAGAAGCATAATTCCAGACATATTGGGTGTTTAAAGATAGATAGATATAGAAATCGTTCAGGAAATGATAACATGTGCACCCCGCTTTTCTTTTTATTTTAAAAGAAAAATCTAGATACTCACTCAGAATTAAACAGGATTGATATTAGAGCAACACACAACAAAGCCCATGGCCCACATGCTTCTTGTCTGCAGGTTAGTCTAGCTGTAGTTAGGGCTCAAAGGAGCTACACCATTTTGAAGAAACTAGTTGTAATATCTGAAGTTATACTGGGTCTCCAAATAACCATACCACCTAAACTGAATAAAAATTATTTTTAGATGTATCGTAGATACAGTGAAGTTTTAGATATAGTGAAGTTTAGATTATTGTGGAGATAAAAGAGGGAAGTACGACCAAACTTGAGAATGCACAATATTATCTCTCTTTTTGCCTGGTCCAAAAAGACTGAGAACATATGCAGCAGATACTGTTCAGTCTTTGTCTTAGTGAAGCGTTAGAACTTCTGAGCTCTACTTCAGAGCTGATTTTCTTCGTGCAATACATGTTCATGTCAAGAAGATCCAAAATCTACAGTTCTTTTAAGATTCTCCCAGGCCTTGATGCAATGTTTTTCTGGAAACAGCTGCACAAGATAGCACAGAAACTTTCACTGTGGTCTGCTGACGCATTACTTTACTTTGCTTTTCCCTCTCTCCTTTTGCATTTGTTTCACCCCACTATAAAGTCCTCTATTATGACCTCTACAAAAGCCTCTCATTTTTCAAAATTTGCTCCTTGCTTCAGTCTCCACTGTTGTTGTCTATGGAGGTGTCCATTCAACATACTAATTATCCTGTGTATTTCCAGAAGTTCCTCAGGAGTCTCTGCATCCTAATTCTTTCTTAGCTAGTTACCATGTGCCATAGATTGGAGCTATGAGGCCTCAAGGTAATCATTTTGTTGACAACATGCAGCAATAACCATATAATCACAATACAATTATGGAACATTTATGAAGTTATTTGTGCCATGTCATAGATGAAGTTAGCAGTGTAATTTACCTCTCACCACCAAAGAGGACAGAGACTTTAGGTGAAAGGCTCTTATTATAAATCCTATTTTTAAAACTGCATTTTTAAGAGTTTGTTTCATTAACTGCCATGAAATTATTCCTTGAGTTTCTTGACTTTTAATTTCTGTTGTTAAAATGCTGCAGAATTCCAATCCAAATTTACTGACAGCAAATTATCTTTCATGAGCTGAGAGGATTAGTTAAAAATAGAGAGAATAATCTTAGTTAAAATAAAAAATAAAAAAAAAAATCTAGCAACGGGGTAAAAAAAAAAAAAAAAAGGCCTCTCACGTTTTATATTCTAAATAAATTAATTAATACATAGATACATACATAAAAACTGTTGCCCATCATGTTCTATCTGTCTCTTGATACTACTTATCTGTTCACATCGAACTCCTACCAGGTGCAGAGTGATTAAGAAGACCAAAAATAAAACTATTATCTATCAAGCTTACGTTTCCTCACATTATCTGTAGCAGTACATTGGCTACTGCATGGATGCTCAATCATGCCTAGTGTTGTAAGGTGACATTTGGATAGGAGCCATTCTGCCACAAATTAGGAGAGAAACCAGAGTTTAGCTGAGTGGATATGATCAGCGGAGAAAGCTGAAGAATAGGAAAAGGGGAAAAGGGAACTGAATCTTATGAAAGGCATCATCCAGGGTAGGTCACACAGAGCAAAAGAGGGCACACTTTAGAAGGTTTATCAGAAAGAAAGAAGTAGCATTACTATGCCTTTTTTCAAAGATTGTTTTATATATATTTGTATGGTAATAGGATACACAATCTATGTATACAGATATTACCATATATACATATGCATATATGTCCATATGCATACAAACACACAAAAGCTCCTTACATAGATCCATCCTATAAATACATAAATAGATAAAAAGATAGATCAATAAATATACAACATATTTCCCTTTTTAAATAATAGAGAATATGGGCTTTCAGACCACCTTTCATATATGGCAGCTTAGAGCAAAATATTTTATTCATGAATTATGTCTTTTTTTTTTTTTAATAAACACATAAAAATGTGGAATAATAAAAGTGATATATACCTAATAATGAGTGAGCCAATAAACCCCACTAGGCAACTTAGCTTTGGAAGTGGAAAAATTGACTTTGTATAACAAATTACAGAATTATTAATCTGTTTGAAACCCTTTTTATATCAGACCATTTACTTTAATTCTTCTACTTTCAACATTATCATATATTATGCATTTTTCTTTGTAATATTTTTTTTTTTCTTTCTGCAAGTACAGTGTGCACCCAAACTTTAAAGGGCTGGAAGCATTTTTAAGAGAAGCCTACTGGGTAGAAAAAAAAGCAAGGATAAATTATTTAGGCCATTCTGAGGTACTCATCTCTGAAAAAAACCCTCACAGTGGTCCCTCATAGACCACTGATGAAATAAAGCTTTGTGAAACCCCTGGAAGGAAAGGAAATATCATTACATAAGTGAAGAAGCTGAGGCACCAAGCTGATTGCCCTGTCTACACTGTGCACTGGGAAGTCCCCAGAGGGGCTCTAAGTTCTCCATACTCACCCTTCCTTCTTATCTCATGTTCATACAGCGAACTAGTGAACAGCTTCTGGGCTTCCTGAAATGGTGGAATTGTAAGGGGAGAAAATAAGGGCAAGGCTTGCCTTAAAGCAAATCTGGAAGCTCTTCAGAGCCATAAATGGAGACAAATATGTTTTATGGGGACAAATAGAGCTCTAACTAAAGACTGAACCTTTTTCTTCATATTCATCTGAAAAGTAGGAGTTGAGCCAAAAGGTTTCTGAGAGGGGAAGAAAGCTCATTTTGTCATACCATGATGCAGACATGAAGATCCTTTACTATGTTTACATTTATAAATTCATTGATACGAATACATTGAATACATTGAATCCATAGGCTAGCATATAAAAGATTTTGTCTGTATGAAAAAAGATATGTGAGATTCAGGGTACATTCTGGGGACAAGAAACATGTACATCTGATCTTGAAGGTGCTCTTAATGCTAGAAACTACCAAAATAATTAATATTTTCTTTAAAAAGCTAATCTTAGATGCCTAGCTTAAAGGATTACCCATTTGAAAAAAAATAAAAAAAAAAAGGAACTTTAAGATCACTGGTGATACACAACTGTACCTGATATGTACAAAATTCTTGCAATCAAGTAAGAGATAGACGTCAGGGCTATACAGTCAACAAAATGACAAAAACTATTTATTCACAGAGTGATATCTTCAGAATTATGGATAGCAACAGGTCAAAAATGCAGGTGTGATGAACATGTAGGTGTATCCAGCATGTGTAATTATCTCTGGAGGAAACTCAAAATCCTTTCATTACACCCAAATTAGTCTTCAAATTATTCCCCTTGTTTGAACAGTCTAAATATTATTAAAGTAATCTTGAAAGAGATGTCGGCAGGATGGCATTATAGTATCTTTGGTTTTATTGATTTTAATCATAAAGCATTTATTTAGATGTCATTGAACAAAAAACTCAGATCCCCTAAAATAAAAATAAATGCATAAATAAATAAAAACCAAGAAAAAAAGAAATAAAACCAAGCAGGAAAGTGATTCTAGCTGTAATGTACATTTAGTTCCTGGATACTTTTTTATTCAACATCCTTATATCTCTTATACATTTCTCTGTCTCTTCATCGTAATATACAAACTGCTTGCTACACTGGTGGGTGCAATACTGTAGTTTGTTTGTTTTCAGCCCTTTTGAGCCTAAGAGATCTTAGAATAAAAAAAAAAAAAAATTATAATAATTAAAAAAAAAAAACCAACCAGCTAAACTGTAGGTAATATCAAGTTTCTCATTGTGTACAGTAGAATGGAGTTTACACGGTAGCCCTTTTCTACTGAGGTAAAATAATTACTTGTTTTGTTCTCTGCATTTAAATTCAACTATATGCCAAAACTGCCTGTAATAGTAATTTTTATTATTATTATTTTTTTTTAGCAGAACCCTTCAGTAAGAATCAGTTCAGAAGAAGTTGGAATAAAAAAGCAATAAGAAGGAGTTCATGTTTCTATAATGAACTTTCAAGACTGAAGTCCTTTAAACTCCTCTAGAGAAATGTTCATCTTCTGGATGTATGTAATATCTGTTTTCCTTTGATTTACAGGCTATGGAGTTCCAAAACAGATGATTAACTTCTTTACTTTTTTTTTTTTTTTTTTTTTTTTTTTTTTTTAGTTAGTTAGAATATATATAAACACATCAGAAATCGTGCTTATAGAGAAGTGTCCTTGAGAGAATGTATTGATATATTGGAAGTTCTATCCCTGGGCAAGCCCTCCTCTAATCTTTCTCTGAATAGTTTACATAATCAGCTTGAAGCATCCTTTAAGATATCAAGCACTTATTTCCACTATGCTCCTATCCTAAGCTTAACCACTTCAAATCTTCACAATTACTAACTAAGCATAATACATTTCTAGCAGCAAACACTTCATCCAGTGCATTCTCATCTAATGTAATATTTCCATTAGTGGGAATTAAAAAATAATAATAATATTTTTATTTTTATTTTTATTTTTATTTATTTATTTATTTTTTTAAATATCTGTATGCACAACCTTGGGTTTTACCAATGTAAACTTCCAATCTTTTCACAGCAAATGTACTTTGCCACCCTATTATCATCTATCTTGTACGAAGAGTCTGTTACAATGTAACCAGATAAGAAAATTATGATAGTACTATTTTCTTCTAAGTTCTTCCAGCTCAGCTAATTGTATGCCCCTGACAGATATACTTCTTCTTCCTTCCTGGACTTTTTGTGTCCAATTACATATTTCTAAATGCTTCAAGACTTTTAGAAATTATATTTTCATTATATATTCAGGTAGGATTTGTGGTTAATATCTAAGTGTTGGCATCCTAATGAGGTATATTTTTAATTAATATTTAATTAATGCAGTTCTGTAATACATTGAATATTAATTTGTCTATACGGGAAATGAAGAGGTAGATAACGAACTGACTGGATGATCACAGTCGGAGTGTAGTGGTAAATGACTCTATGTCCATTGGAGGTGGATGATGAGTGGCATCTGCCAGAGATCAGTCTTGGGGACAGTACTCTTTAAGATCTTTATAAAAGACAATGATGAGATTGAGTGCATTCTGGAAGTTTGTGGATGACCCCAAGCTGAATGATGTGATTGATACAATAGAAGGAAGAAGCAATTACAGATATGTGTACAGACTGGAAGAATTCTGGGAGTGCAGCCCTACTGAGAAGGACTTGAGAGTCCTGGTACATGAAAGACTTAATATGAGCCAGCAGTGTACACTTGCAGCCTGGAAGGCCAGTGGTATTCTGGACTGCATCGGAAGAGGAGTAGCCAACAGGGTGAAGGAGGTAATTGTCTCTCTCTGCTCTCATGAGAGCCCATTAGGAGTACAATCCAGCTCAGGGCCCATCACACAGGAATGATACAGATATTTTGGAGAAGGTCCAGATGATCAGAGGTCTGGTACATCTTTCCTATGAAGACAGGCTGAAGGACTGAGGCTTGTTCAGTCTGGAGAAAAGAGCGCTCTGGGGAGACCTTTGTGACTTTCCAATATTTAAAGGGAGCTATAAATGTTAGGGAAATCAGTTTTTTACATGGGAAGATAGTGACTGGGCAAGGGGGAATAGTTTTAAAATGATGGAAGAGAGATTTAGATTTAAAGTCAAGTTTTTCTTGATTGGGTGTTGAAGAGGAACAGACTGTGTAGAGAGGTTGTGAATTCCCTGTCCCTGGAAGACCTCAAGGCCAGGCTGGATGGAAATGGGGACAACATGATCTACTGCTTCATCTAGTGGTTAGAAACCTTGCCCATGTAAAGGGTTTGCAACTAAATGATCTTAGAGGTTCTTCCAATCCAAGTCATTCTATGATTCTATGATGTTCTTCCTTTGGATTGTTCTAGCCATACATGTTTTTACTGACCAAAGGCATGAAAAACTGTAGTTTCACTTTCCATGTCTCATTTGGCAAATACTTTGTGTAGTGATTCCATGAAGTTTTAACTAAACAGAAACAATATTTCTCAGTGTTCACTTAGAGATTGTGCTCCAAAAGGGGACTTACAAGCCTATAGATCTTCACAGTACAACAAAAATACCTATCATTCTGAACAGTGAAAGAAAAATTCTGTAGATTTACTTCATTGATACTCTTGTCAATTTTCTGATGTCCTCCAAAAAAATAAAATAAAATAAAATTCTCTGCTCATGCATCTTTCCATACTCTTTTTCTTTTATTACATTGTAGGCAATCTTTGTAATATTGATTTTGAAGCTTTGAATGCAGTTGGTGCTTCTGGTGGGGAAAACAATATATATATATATATATATATATATATATATATATATATATATGTACATACAAATGAATGTGTTCTCCTAAAATATGAAGGATGTGAAAAATAGATTTATATGGAATAACTTCAAGTTCACATTGCTAGACATCTCTATGAGACAAAAAGAAAGAAAACAAGGGACTGGCATATTGCCTGAATAAATGTTATGAAAGAATTTCTATTTAAAATTTTCACACAGATGGCCAGTTATGTAGAAAAAGGTTTATATGCATGAGGAACTAAAGATGTGAGCCCCTAAGTCTTTGGTTTCCAGGTTCTAATGACACTGTCCATCACAGCACAGCCTTAAGTAGGAAATGAAGCAGAACATTTTTTATTTAAGTGACCCCAGCACCAGGCAAATATTGTAAAACATCTTATGCCGGCAGCTAAAGTGATTTACATATACTTGTTTTCTTCTCCCCAAACACAGTGGACAGCTGGCGAATTCTAACACCTATTAATCTTTCCTTGCACAACTATCTCTTGGTATGTAACAGGTATTTTCCAATCTTGGGGGCATCAAGTGAAGTAATGAATTATTCTGTTATATTCTTGCAGAACTGATGAGTATTACCAAATGACATATTAGGTTTACAGGTGAAGAGAAGGAGGAACGGAAAAAATGCTGGCATGAGGCAGGCAGCCCATTATTGCCTTTTAATCTCAGCAAAATAAAAGAATTCCTTATAATCTGTTCAGGAGATCAGATTCTTTCCAGCCATCTATATATATTTTGTGTGTGTGTGCATTCATGTGAGAGTCTGTGTCAAACTTTCTTGCTGCCAGGTAGGATTTTTAGTACTTCAAAGCTCTTGGTGGCTCTAGTCTTAAACTAAACTGGTGAAGCTATAAAAGTTTTAATCTCTCTTGGCCCTGAAATGGAAACTTCTGTTCCAACTGAACAGAATAAGACATGGCATACAATGTAAGACAGTATAAATGACTGAACAGTGAATTCAGGCACCTACTTTTGTACAAAAGAGAAAGGAGATTAACTAATACTTTCGCGATTTAATTAGCTCCAAACTGAAAAGAAGGATCTATTTGAGAGAGAAAGGGGCAGGGAAGTTTGTGAGGGTAAGTTCTGATGTGAGATTTCAGAAATAGCTTAACATTATATTTAAAAAGAGAATCTTTCATAACAAATTACATTGGCCTGGAAACTAGCAATAGCTGGTTGTCAAAAAGGTTGGATAATTTCCTTTGTGTAAAACAAGGATTCTTATCCTAAAAGTTTCATTTTCCTCTCAATTTTAAGCAGTGCTTAGTGAGTTTAAAGAACTTTTAATGGTCCCTCTCAATCACAGACTCTAGGCGAAATCCAGCAGTCAGAAAGCACAGGGAGTAGAGGATTGTTGTCCATCCCAAATGCTCTATCACTAGAGCATTAGTTCTCTTGAGATCACCTTTATAAATCTGAAGAGCTATGAAGTGCAAATACTTTACATCAAGGCAAAAGCAGACGGGTGTATAATATGGAAACTGATCTAGCTTAACACAGTTAGAGGCACAGCTCACAGGACTTTTCTGTCAGTCTCTCTGCTCTTTTACATATTCTTCTACAGCCAACCCTATTTCAATGTACATTATTCCCCTGTGTACCTACGACGGCTAAACATGACTGAAAGAATGCAAACACACTTCATTTTAACAACAAAAAAAAATCAGTCACACATGCACACACAAACGCAAGTAAGTATGGGTTATTAATAGAGGCAAAAAGATTTTTCTCTGCAAGCACATATTAAATAACATTCTTTGCTTTGTGTTGCACATGAGAAGAAAGAAGGAAAAAAAATCAGTGTTCAAAGAAAAGTCTTCCATGAAAGTTCATAAAATGTTAGCAATTTGATTTTTGTATCATTTTTATTATTCTCTAGCCTAGATAATTTGGCAGCCTGAAAAAGTGGACAGCATGCAGTATAAATTACGAACTGTGTTTCAGGTAGAGGTGTTTATGTGTAGAATGGGATGTTGAGAAAATATCAAGGGTTTACCCCTCAGAATGGTGATTAACTCCTCCCCAAATCCCCCTTTAAAGATACACAAAATACCAGCATATAATTAAATGTCTGTTCTTTGATTATCAGTCAAAGACTCATTGCAAATGGTACTAACCCTTTTGGAAGGCACCCAGCCCACTTCCAATTAAAAACTACCTGACCATAAATAATAAAAGCATATTACATGCACAGTAAATGATGGTTCTTAAAATAATGTACTTCAGGAGATATATTTTAAGGACACCATATGTGTTCCTTGTATAATGAGCTCTTCTCTCTACCAGTATCACCAGCAGCCTCTTAAATCTAGAGAGCTAAAAAGATTAATTTAGTGGATTATGTTTTGTTTTGTTTTGTTTTGTTTTCTCCAAATATTAACAATTTGGTTTTGTTTCACTATCTGTAAAATCAAAATCTTAGAACTGAGTTCCCCATTTCCTACATCTTCATTCTCCTTCTAAAAAGAAAACAACTTGATATTTTTGATTAAATTTTGATTATTAAATACATTTCCAGGAAAGAAAGAAAGAAAATTCCTATTTTTAAAACATAATCATAAAGACACTTGAGGGTGTGTATATATATACTTAACTGTGATGTTTGTATGTGGGTTTGGGCTTGATTCTGTGTTTATAAGAATATTTGCATAAACATGTATAACATATATATATATTATAATGCTAAATGACATAATGCTAAAATCACCTTCATTAGAAGTTCGTGATATGCTGAACAGCAAATATTTTCTAATAATATCTATATTTTAAATAGTTCTTGTTAATCCAAACAAAGACAATACGCAATTCCTTACATATTCAGTTCAGAGAAAAAAAAAAAAAAGAAAAAAGTGGCCTTTGGAGTAAAAACAGGAGTGAGATTCTTCACTGTCATAGTTTTATGATTTTTGGTTATCAGTATTCCACATCACAACATCATGTAGTGCACTGGGAGTTAAGGTGTTAATGCTCCAGTTCTGGGCACCTGTCCAAAAGAGAAGAACTACATTCCCCAGGAAACTTTGCGGTCAGAGAAGAGATATAACTCCTGGCAAGGTCACCTGATGTGCTCTTCTTCGTCCGCTCTTCTTCATCTTCTGCTGCTCAACTGGAATGCACATCTCACCTCAGTGTTTTGGTGAGGCCTATCCACCTTTCGGACACTCTATTATATTTGACTTATTAGCTTTAATTCTAATTATATTGTTTTATAGTGTGTTATCTTGCGTTCCAATACCATATTTAGTAAATTAGTTTGTTTCTCCTCAGATCATTGCCGCTGTTTTTAATTATTTTGGGGTCCCCTGTTTCCCTTTTCCGGACACGCAGATCCGTGGATCCCTCCACCCCGCTAGTCATGGAACCGGGCCGAACCAGCTCATAAACTGATGATATTCACATTCTCACTGTCATCTGAGCACAAATGTGAAAAGTTTGCCTAAATACCAAGGAACTGTCAGAATTCTATTGCAAAGTGAGTCAAATTGCTGGTTTCATAGAAAATCTTAATTCTAGCATTTCCTACTTTTTAAGTTTCTAACCACAAATAGCCATGAATAACACATCTATATATGCATAAACCTTCCACATTCAAAGCTCTCCAAATATTTCTAAAATTGCATAAAACTGAAATTACAGACTGCCTCATACTATGCATGTATTCTAGAACTGCAGTTAGTTTCAGACAGAAAATGGAAAAAAATATTGTTGCCATGTCTAGTGCAAAGGGAAAAAGAAAAGCATTTAGATTAGACCTTGCCTAAGGTCTAATAACAGCACTTACATTTTCACTCTTGAAAATTCTATGACTTATCTATGACTTTAAGATATCAGGATCATGATTTTAATTTGGAAGAAACCACATCAACAGACATGGTATTCCACAAGTGACTAATAATTGACTACTGCATAATTGGCTAATAATTGGCTTTTTGAGTGGTTCTGTAGTTTTCAGTGTTGTCATTGAAAGCAAATTACTAGGAGAAATGAACCAAGAAAGGTATCAAAAAAAGGGAAACACTGAGGATCCAACAATAACAGCCACAAGCACTGAAGCGTAAGCAGTTTGATTTGCAATACATTTTTCAGTTTTTGTTGTTTGACTATTGAATTATGCCTGTTTTTTTGTTTTTTTTTGTTTTGGTCAAATCCACATGTACAGACAACATTAATTTTTCTTGTCCTCCTATTAGGGGATTTGAAGTGATTTTGCTTATTAGGAACAGCATCAAGGTTCCTAGGTTCTTGTTAGGAACAGGCTATCGGGCTATTTACAGTGGAATAAATACAGTGGGTATTCTTCACTTTGTGCGTTCCTGGCAATAAATGTATCTTGTTGCAAACTGAGAAAGCTATGCTACTTATTTTCTCATCTGATGTTGAAGTCATCTGTGTGGATGACCTTTGAGAGGGCTCAGCCTTTGAATTGCTTTGATTGCAAGATGAGTTTTATTTGACTTTCACATAGAAGATCTCACAATACAAAAATGTTTTTGTACTCTACATATTTACTGCAAAAAAAAATCTCCTTTGTTTTCTCTGATATTTTTCTGTTATTATTTTTGAAATCTGTGAGTACCAATTACCTTTGAGACCTTTACTCCTTAGACATACTGGGTTTAAAACAGCCAAGAAGTTTAGAAAGATATTATAGGATATCTAGATATACCTGAAGTCTGGTTGATCATATTGCATCATTCCCATATGAAAGCAGCTTATATGTAATTAAAATTAATTTTGAAGCAGATTGGAACACCTATGTCCCACGGATAACTATATAGGTCATGGAAATATGCCTTTGTGCCTGCCAGCATCTTCTGATTCTATTTCTCTATTTCTCTTTCCCTCCAGTTCCCATACAAACTAAAATAATTCCAAAAACAAATAGGGAAAAGGAATTGTAATAATAAGAATCACATATTCTTTTCCTAATGGTGGCAGTTTAGCATCTCAGTATGTCTGAAAGGAGGGAGAGAATTTGATACTAAATCTTGTGTAAATGAATAGCTTCACTGTATGTGAAGGAGCCTATACTGTGTAACTGTCTGTAGAGATTTCATTTTCTTTCCATTCTTCGAAAACTCTTGAGGAATATTTCCCAAGTGTGAAGTAGGTAGCATGGGGATTTGTTCTCACAGTAGACTCACACACATAGTGCAAATGAATATTAGTCATTGAATTTCTCTTTCCTCTGTATTCAGAAAACTGGTAATCAAACACAAATTCATTAGAGCACCTTTACACATATACTCCAATAGAGAGGACATCTTAAGGCTTTGAAATTAGTTTTTGCTTTGCACTACGTTACACTTCTACTTTATCACTGCAGTGGAGAAAAGTGGCAGAAAAAGAAGGGAAACTGGACCAGAATTCTCCAAGAAAAACTTCACAGAATCGTACAATCACAGAATGGCCTGGGTTGAAAAGGATGTTAACAATCATCTAGTTTCAACACCCTTGCTGTGTGTAGGGTCACCAGCCACCAGACCTGGCTGCCCAGAGCCACATCCAGCCTGGCCTTCAATGTCTCCAGGGATGGGGCATCCACAACCTCCTTGGGCAATCTGTTCCAGTGTGTCACCACCCTCTGAGTGAAAAATTTCCTCCTAATATCTAACCTAAATGTCCCCTGTCTCAGTTTAAAAGCATTCCACCTTTTCCTATCGCTATCCACCCCTTTAAACAGCCATTCTTCCTCCTGCTTATACTGTCTCTTCAAGTATTGGAAGGCCAAAATGAGGTCTCCCTGGAGCCTTATCTTCTCCAAGCTAAACAAGCCCAGTTCCCTCAAGCTTTCTTCATAGGAGAGGTGCTCCAGCCATCTGATCATCTCAGTCATGGATGACCATGACAGTTAGTCAATCGTTATTTATTATTTACTTTAACATGGCATCCAGAAGACCTAAAAAACAAATTGCAATTCAACTGTGTTAGGTGATACTCATCACATAGCAAATTATGTGTTTTAGACTTTCTTTTTGCTGTATGGTTTACTGACCTAAACTCTGGGAAGACAAAGTTTGGAGATAACTCTCTGACAAGATGAATAAAAATGAAAGTAGTGACAAAAATGAGTGTAAAAAAAAAAAAAAAAAAAAGAAAAGAAGAATAAAAAAAAAAAAAAGAGAAAAAAAAAGAAGGATTGTGAGAATTACTAATGGAAATGCTTAAATGAACATGCAGCTAGGTCTTACTGTTAACCCAGCACTCAAGGAAATCTGCTGATTATTGATTCAAGTCTTCAGAACATTCATTTCTGACTAGCTGCTTTGTGTGTTTTTGAGAAGATGCAGTCCTGCCTCTTTTAACATATGCAAATGCCTCTAATGCCATCAGTATGCACTGTAGGTCTTTCTTTTTCTGAAAAACTGTAGGATTTTCTTTTCTCCTTGTTCCTTTTTTTTTTTCAAAAGTATTTTGCTATCCTTAGCATAGACATTCACATATACAAATATATAAACAAGTTGTGTGACACTTCTACTGTGACCCAAAACCCCAGACCTTTAAGTAGTAAACTGCTCTCTGGAAGCTGTTCTCAGTTTCACCATTGATTATACAGTGAGTCTAGATAAAAATACACATCCTTCCTCAGTTCCTTAGTTCACCACTGAAGTGCCAAGTTAAGTATACTGAATCTCATCACTGCTGTTTTCACTCTGTTTTCAATCAATCCATCATTAGTAATAATAAAAAGCAAATATATAGCAGCAAACACACAAAAAATACTAAAAACAAAGAAACAAACAAACAAAAAACACAACATCATAAGCTCACTTGAAGAGCAGACAGCATTTCAGCAAAATATTTACTAGGGAAACTATATGCGTCTTCAGTGTGTTTTGGTCTCTTTTCCCTGTTGTTCTTAGTATCAGTGACTGTGCATTACTGCACCAAGATATACTTGCAGGGAAAAGGGGAAAAAATGATATTTTTGTTATTTTTGTCATATGTAGGTGAATACAAAATTCATAACCGTACTAATACTATATTAATTTTTGTAGACTTGGGAAGTTATGGTAGATTCAACAGACTTGAAAGGTGGGCACAGATGAATCTAATGAGGTTCAACACAGCAAAGTGCAAGGTTTTGCATGTGGGCTGGAGGAATCCCAGGCATTTATGCAGACTGGAAGGAGCAGTCCTTGAGAGTAGCTCAGCAGAGGAGGACCTGGGTGTCCTGGTGAGTGAAAAACTGAACGTGAGTTAGCAGTGTACTCTTGCAGCTCAGAAAGCAAATGGTATCCTGGGCTCCATCAGAAGAGGGGTGGCCATCAGGGACAGGAAGGTGGTTGTCCATCTCTACTCTGCCCTTGTGAGGCCCCATCAGGTTCTGCTCAGAAAATGAAAGAAAGCATTAAAGATTTCTTTCCCTTCCTATACTATGGTATTCTCTTAATTCCTACAGTTACTTATTTTGCTAAAAAAATGATTCTAGTTTTTGTTTGGTTTGGTTTGGTTTTTTGGTTTTTTTTTGTTTGTTTGTTTGTTTTTTGTTTTTGTTTTTGTTTATCGTAAACTGAAATCTTCATCTGGGTGTACTAAGGAAGTCTTTTACCTGCACGGTTCAAATGCAGCTGAAAGTCCATCTCCAATAAATCAACCAGTAAGCTGTGCTTACATTCAGCTAGGCCCTACAGAAATGTACAAATTATATTTGCTAAATACTGATATACATTAACCAAAAGCATGACTTACACATTCATTCAAAATTTTTTATTTTTTATTTTTATTTATTTATTTATTTATTTGCCTTCCCCAGCGGCAATGCAGCTTGCCAATTAAATTTTTTGAAGTTGCTGAATTATTGTGCTGTATGTGATAGTGGCATAGGTGTGTATAGAATATGCTGCATTTAATCTTCAGTGGATGAAAAATTGCTGGCACTATGAATTTTGCAAACCTTTGCTCCTTTATCTCCCCCTCCTTCTCACACACAGGCTTTGCAAATGGTTTTAAAATCTAAATGCAAGCATATTAAGTATAAGGAATTAATTTGGCATTTAAATTAATGGTTTCATGTACAGATTTTGTTTGTTGGAGGAAGAAGCTAAAACATGCATTAAATCTACCGAATGGCTTCAGGTGATTGACCAACACATTTCGTTCACAGGATGTTGCAGAAACAGATCTCAGCTGTGAAATGGGTCGCTGACTTTCAGCATTACTTTTTTTTTTTTTTTTTTTTCCCAGAGTATCTTTACCCGTGAACCAGTAGAATCCCTCCCAACACAAATTAGCAAGTTTCACATTACAAGTTTTCAATGGCAGCCAATCTGGAGGACTGCATATATCTACCCCCAGACAGCTGCATTATGGAGCTAAAGGAACTGCATCTAAATTCATGAGCCGATAAAAAGTAATCTGGCTAAAGTCTTTTTTATACCAGAATATACACTGATAATCACACCCCCTTGAATTACAAATGTTCCATAACCATTCAAACTGGTACCGAGTTACTGACATTATTTGAAGTAATGATATAATAAAACACACTTTAAAAGACAAACCCATAATTTACTCACTTCTCTCTTAAAAAGAAAAAGAAAAAAAAGTTTCAGAAATCTTTTGAGATCATAATTGATGGGATACCAGATTTCATAGACCATCAAAGACTTGAATACATTTTAATAAAGCAGAAGAAAAATAAAGTCACTTTAGCTTACTAGCTGGCTTTAGAATTTTTATTATTTCTAGTGTTTTTTCCACTCTTTTCTTTCCTTGTTCAGTTCTCCCTCTCTTTCTCACTCTCTCTTGGTGTCTAATATCTTAAAAATGCAGCTAAAAATTAATTAAATACTACATTGACCTGCAGGTTTATCTCATTAAGACAAGTTTTCTTTTCTCCTTAGAGACCACTCAACTGCATACTGCTTTACAGAGGTACATTAAAACCAGACATTTGCTCTGTCCAGTTTATACAAAGTATCTACTTTGCTTCATGATGCTGAAGATACTCTGATTGCCACCATGTCTGGGCTATAAAATAGAGTGATAATTAATAAGGTTGCTCACCATAAGGGCTTGGAGGAACTAAGCGTCCGTCCATCTTCCTAATTGTCATCCAGTGTTATATTAGCTGAGATTTCTGAGCATCTCAGTAGACCAAACAAAATACTACATATGAAGATTCACCTTAACAACTCATGTGGCAAATTGGTTTCCCAAAAACTCTCACTCTTAGCCACAGAAATAACATGGACTTGTCAGTATGTCTGGTTCCACTTGCGAGAGTATGACACTATACCCATCTGTACCTTAAACCACTGTTCACATGTCAACACTCACTGAGCAAGAGAGCAAAGAGCCCTCTGTGTGGAAATGAAGTGGTAATGTGACAGCAGGAAAGGTCAACATTCTGGCCAGAACAACTTTGCTGCATTCGGGCATTACTGAAGGAATCTACGTATCGCTTCAAGCCAGTCATTCCTCTAGTGGCTGTTTACAACATACTGCAGAGGAAGGCTGCCCAAAGTCTTCAGAAGGCGCTTAAGAATTTTTATTTCAAAGTGCTGTCATCTGTTGCACTCAAGATTGGATTGAGCTCTACAGAACGGTAAATTATATTCATATGAAAATGTCTTCCATATATTATCTTCTCTCTTGTTTGGCCTTTTATTCTTCCACGTCTTTTTCTTCATGTAACTTCTCTCTCCTTTTTTTTTTCTCTCTCTCTTTTTCTTTTTCTTTTTCTTTTTCTTTTTCTTTTTCTTTTTCTTTTTCTTTTTCTTTTTCTTTTTCTTTTTCTAAATCAGGGAATACACTTTAAGTGGGAAGAAAGGAAAAGATTAATTTTAGCTGAGATCATTTACCTTCTGTCTCAGACTATGTATATAATCAGAAGAGAAAAATATACTTCCTGAAGTGCAGTTTATTCTGCTTAGATCTGATTCACCCTGGAGGTTCCTGTAGCCTTCTAGCAGCTTTTGAGTGAGCATAGGATCATTTGTCTAAAATATGTTAACTTAAATACCTCAGTTATGAGTCCAAAGTTGTATTCAGCCTTCACTTTTGTACCCAGAATACCACCTGTGAATCTTTAATTGTATCTCTTTGACTCCTACTTCTGTTCAACCATTTTTTTTTTTACACAGATGATTTTGTTGTTTTCTACATGCCATATTTTGAACTGTGAGCCACATCTTGCTGACTTGCTGAGCTATTGTAATGCAACTTAACTCTCAGATGCCAACGTAGAACTTATCAATAATAGGTTAGTAATAAGAGAAATCTGCATGATACATCAATGATGAACATAATTGCTCTTCAAATATACATAGGTTACTCCAAAAATAATGCTTCCTGTTTATTTTCATGAAAACTGAAGTGTATACAAAGAGTATAATAACACTAGCTGATATCAATTACAAAACACTATTTTTCAGCGTAATTCTTATTATTAACCATGCACTTTTGTCAGTAATGAACAAAAGTCTTCATTCTGTGATGGCAAAAATCTGCATGGCCACTTGGATCATGGCTTGTCTTTGACACTGCTGTCACCATTGCTGAAATGCAGCACTCACTGCTTCACTGCGCTTACATGCACTATTTGGTCTCCATAAATGTTCAGCAAATTCAGTGAATGCTAGTGGGTGCAATTTTTCCCTAATGGGGAAATTCAGTTATACATCTTTGCTTCATATGCACTTCCATGTCAGACACCATTTTGTGAGATTGTGCCTCTGCTGCCATCTGTCACACAGCAGCAAAATGTAATGGAATATTGACAGAAAGATTCAACCTGCCCATGACACTGTGGGCCAACATAATAAAATTGGAAGCAGTACTTTCAGAGCAGTTTTCATAGTAAACTGGGGACAGAGGAACTGTGCTGGTGACAAAGACTGAATTAATTATTAAAGACCAAAGCATCAGAGCAACTGCTTTTTTTCAGGCATTTGAATACTATCCCTTAATAAGAGCAACCAGAAGCTGGTGTCAGAGGACTTTTTGTATGTTTAATTTGCTCTTTCCACAGACTATCGGCATAAATACCGCTTCCTTAGTTAGAATCCATCTGCTCTGTTGACAATGTACTCAAATTGCAAGCAAGCATTTAAAAGTATCTGCCAAAGCTGTACAGAACGAATGCTGAGAGAGCCGTAGGAATCACTAAAATGAAAGGGCTTTTCTCTTAATTTCAGCCACCAGAAGTCTTCAAACAGAACATGACATCTTAGCCATCTGAGCTTTTTAAACAATACTTTGGCAGACACACAATACTCAGCTCTGTGGTACCTAAATAATTGAGGCTTTGAAACATCAAAGTACTTGTACCTTCAAACACCCAAGTAGCTTTATTTGAAAGATTCTTTTCACAAAAGAAGGCTAACTCTGCCATTTGAGATCAATGAAACTCACTGAAACATGGTGCTTTCACTTTAGATTGGAACACATTAGTTGTTTACTACGTATTGACTAGAAGTGTCCAGGTGCAGAACACGTTTGATTAAATACACGTCTTTGTGATGGCATGATACACTGGAGAATTATGGATGCCATTTGAAAAAGGAGAGAGAGAGGGATTCATTGTAGCAAAAATTAGAAATTCCCAGAGATTCCAAATTATATGCACATTTTTTTGTTATTCGGCATTTTTTTTTTACTCTCCCCCTCCCCCCCCGCCCCTTACCCCCCCCTTTTTTTTTTTTTCAAACACCCAACATGTTGCTCTAGGACTAAGAGCTGTCATCTGTGGCAAATCAAATGATTAGTTATTGATGACCCAGTCTTTTCAAGGACCATGCTGTACGTATACTGGTTTGTCATTAAAAATTTTGCTCTGAGCTGTTAGGGTCCACTCTACTTTGCAAACCCTGGCTAAAGCAGAGTGTGAAATTGTTATCGCATTCATAAAGATACTAAGCTTTTTCACATTCAGATCTGTTTAGCTATTGAGGTAATTACAGTTATTTTGAATCACTTGTTCGTCATGCTCATTAGCGTTTACATTTGTACAATAATACTTCTTGGTAGTATATACTGTACAACAAAACATGACCTAAAAGGAAATTATAGAATCATAGAATGGCTTGAGTTGGAAGGGACCTTAGAGATAATTTACTTATATGAAAATATGACAAAGTAATCTGTGTATGTCTTACAGCTCTGACACTCAGGAAGTAGCGAAGATTGCTTGAAAGTTGTGTTTTGTTCTCATTACATATGAAGTCTTCCCTGCTACTGTTATGTTCAAGGTGTTTTTGGTGCAGAAGGGAACATTTTCTCCAATACTCAAAGATAAGACTTCGCTAGTTTAATTAGTGGTTAACCTTCTAATAAAAACAGAATCTTTTTCCTTATTAGTTTGTAAAATTGTAACAATATAAATAGTGAAAGTTAACACAGAAAACCCTCTTGTTACAAAAATTGTTTTTCAGAAAACTTACTAGCTTCTTTTGTTTTTAATACTTATGCTCCCAGTGTGACTCTGGGTCACAACACTTACATCTTAATGTTCCCCAAGAGGAATTGTTGGATAGAAGGGTATATGATGCTTGTGGTTGGAACTCCTCTTCCCATGTTTTGATCTGCACAAGTAGCTTTTCAACACATTTCCTTTGAATGGTTTGCTCTCTTTTTATTGGTTCCCTGCTAAATTTTGAAAGTGTACCACGGCCTCCACCAATCTCAAATAACATAAAAAGTTACTGCTTGTTACACAAATGTGATTTGTGTTCTTAGCTCAGAGTCCCATATTTAGTGGGATAAACAGAGGAATGCCATAATCGTGGATAGTCCAGGTGAAGACAGACTTTCACTTTAGTATTCTATTGTCAAAGAAAATGTGCAGGTTCTCTTATCTGTTCCTTAGATTGTTTATTTATGTTAACTAGTGATAAGTTTTAAAAACCCAATTAATTAGAAACAATCTTGACAGTAAGTGGAGATATTGTACATCTTTGATAAGGACTTTAATCTTTAGACTGCAGAAGCTCATCCTCTCCATATATCTTCGAGTCCATGTTGATTGTTTTCCCAAGGTAAAGAATTATGCAGATCAGTGGAAGGTAATTTTGTTTACCAATCCTGTAGATATTTGTGATCTTCTGATGAATGAAGTTGACTTTAAAGTTTACTATTCTTTTAGTTTTTCTAGGAAGACTGTTAATACAACAGTAATATAGAACAGTTTCATATAATTGCTAAATATATGTAGGTATCTACATATATTTTTATATCTACACCTATGTATCGATGTTAATTTAATCTGACAGGCAGGTAGATGCACAATAGAGGAAAGTAAGTATATGTTAGGAAAGCATACTGCAGAACATTCTGTTGTTCTGGCGAAAGCCAACAGCTTCTATCAAGCAGAGGAAAGTGGATTTTGAACTAAGTACATCTCTGGTCTGATCCAACATGGACAGTCCTATGATTCAATAATGCTTTTCCCCCAGATGAGTTGGTGAAGACAGAGCTCCTACAGCAGATTATGGAGTATGTCTATTCTGATCTTATTTCAAGCCTGATATATCTATCACCTGTGAAAACAAGGTTTAATGTCAGAAAAAATGACTTTGCCTTGGGAAGAGCATGCTTTTGAATCAACAAGTCTCACTGATTTTTATATGTTTTGTTTTGTTGACCATATGTTCACTATATCTACAGCAAAGTAAATTTCAAGGAATATGAAAACTTACCATTAAAAAAAAAAAAGAAAATAATCATGTGATTTATAGCTCTATTTTATAGCTTTCTAACCCCTCCCAAACTACTGTGACAGATCTTGCTGAATGGCAGTACTGAAAAAGACAGTACTGCAAACCTTCAAGCAAGTGGAAATTTTTTTTTTTTTTTTCCTGGAATAAAACTGCATCACTGAAAAATAATCTTTTATGCTTCTGCCAAAAGTTCTATGCCTCTGTCCCAGTCCTGTACAGAAAGAGGAAAAATATAACCTCAATATTGCTCTTACACCATTGACTCATCCTAGAATTGATACACTTGTGCCATGGTTGCCCTGGAGTGTAATAGTGTACCATTAAATTCCAGCTACAATACCATTATATTGCTATTAGGAAAGACTGCCGAGCAACACAATTTTTCAAATAAATATAAATTGTGAATGGTTGAAATGTGAAATGCCCTCAATTGCCCAGGAACAGGATTTTCAAGTGTCCTTTCTCAGTGGTCAGGTTTTAAACTCTAGCAGAGGAATGGACCAGTTTCTCTGTTGATTTTCAGTAGTAATCTTAACAGGCACAAACAATAAAGAGCTACACAGAAGTTTTGACCATGACCTCTGTGTAGCCTGGTGAAGACACTGAAATTCTGCTGAGTGTTTCCAGAAAGAAAGTTACATCTGTGGCCTCTAAGAGATCCAGATTAACGTCTATTGCAAATCTCAATTGCTGTCCTATTATTTCTTGCTTTTCAATGGCTTGCATTTGTTTGTCTTAAACTGAAGCAAGACTCCACTGCAGTATGACTCTGTTAATGATAGCAGAAAAGTACATAGCTGTGTATCTAGACAAATGAAACAAATAGAAATCTTTGTCTTTCATCAGGCTTGTCTCCCTGAAATTCACACTTCGCTGTCAAGAGGATGTTCTTTACACCTACTCAGCTGGAATGCAGTACACACTGCATGCTGATAGCCAGCATTTTCACACCCACTTATTCATGCATATGCCAATACTTTTCTCACTACAACTGTTGTGCTTTGTTCAGGACTCCTTACAGCTGTTTCTAGGATGCACCACCAATCAGAGAGCTTCTGGGGTAATTTACACCTTCTCCTTACCCCTTAGTATTTCTGTAGCTGAAATACAAGATAGGTATGATCATCAAGCACTGATCACTGAGAGACTTCATGTTCTTTCATATTAACTTGTAGGTGTAAAACAGATGGGATGCCCAACTGAAATAGTGAGTTAGTCACTGAATGAATGATGTTAGCTCCAAGTGAAACTCTACAGTACAGTTGCATACAGTCGTTTTACAGCAATTTGCTCACAATTTCCAATTCTCTTTATGCAAATAGCTACAAATTTGCAGATATATAGATGCATTCAATTATCAATAAATATTTGTTTAATCATTAATTTATATTTATACAAGTATTTTAAAGAAGGGAGAAGCTTGGTTTAAATCATAAATTGGTTCTGATTCCTTCTTTAAAATGTTTTCCCAGTTGTTTAACTGGTGTGCCAGAGAATTACAGCATCAGCAAATGCCAGTGCTTTTTATTACTAATTCTGCTGTTCTCCGTTCATTTAATACCTTTAAATTAATGATGGGAAAGTCTCCAAAATAAGATGATGGAAACCTGCCAATGGCAAAATATCTTTTTCTCTATTAAAGATTTGTCTTGGGACTTGGGAAAGTTTTCTTTCATCAACATGCCCTAAGTTTTGTGGTACATTAACAGAGTCTGGGGGTTTCATTGCAAGATCTGAAGAAATCTACCCAATCTTAGGTACTAATCCCACCTTTCTATTTGAAATGGAAGAATGGGTGGGATTTCAAACATCTGGTATGTTAAAAAAACAAACAATCAAAAACCACTAAAACCACAAATATTTTTTTAAATTATTGTTAATTAAGTTTGCTGATGACAGCAAGTTGAGTGGTGCAGTTGACACAGTAGGAGGAAGGAATGTCATACAAAGGGAATTGACTAGGCTTGAAAAGTGGGCCCACGTGAACCTAATGAGTTTCAACAAGACCAAAGTGTAAGGAATTGAGGGCAGCTCTGTGGAGAAGGACTGGGGGATTCTGTTGGATGAAAAGCTGAACATGCGCCAACGGTGTGTGTTTGCAGCATGAAAGGCCAACATTATCCTGGGCAGCATAAAAAAAAGGAGTGGCCAACAGGGCAAAGGAGGTGATTGTCGTCCCCATGCTCTGTTCTTGTCAGGCCCCATCTGGAGTACGGTTCAGGTCTGGGGTCCCCAGCACAAGAAGGACATGGAGTTGTTGGGCTGGATCCAGAGGAGCATCTCTCCTCTGAAGGAATGTTGAGGCAGCTGGGCTTGTTTAGCTTGGAGAAGAGAAGGCTTTGAGGAGACATCATTTCAGCCTTCCAATACTTAAAAGGACCTTAAAAGCAGGAGAATGACCAACTGGTCTTGTAGTGATAGGAGAAAGGGAATGGCTTTAAAATTAAAAAGGGGAAAATTAAATTAGATATTAAGAAAAAATTATTTGATCAGACTGGTGAGGCACTAGAAAAGGCTGTACAGAGAAGCTCAGTCCCTGGAGGTGTTCAAGCCAGGACACATGGGGCCCTAGTTGGTAACTCTGCCACAGCAGAAGGAACTAGGGGATCTTTATGATTCCTTCCAATCTAACCGCTCCTATTGCTCAATAATTTCGTGATCATAGAGTGATTCTTTAAAGTCTTTTTATTATTATTATTATTTTCTGTAAACTTCTTAAATTTTAACTATATTCTCCATGATTTTATGCACCATCTTCCTGCTTGGAAATAATCTAAATGCCACTTCTGCCATGAATTGGCTTCTGAAGCTCCTTGAGCACTGAATTCAAGCTTTCATAGGGATTCAGTTTGGCTGATGTTGTCAGATCATATAGCCTTATGCCTTCTACCTCAAAATATAACGCTTTTTAATTAATTCATATTTTATAATGGCTGTTGGTTTTAACCAAAGTAAATAATTTTACTGGTTTGAAAGCAAAATTATCTTAATGAATAACAAAATAGTAAAAATAATGAGGCTGAAGGTTTGTATTATGGCATAAACTAATTAGTGACTTGTTACTACAAGAAGACATCTCCCTCCACTATTCCTTTCCTGTCATTCACACTCAAAATAAATACCTGACAATATACTGAATATTATTACAATATCACTGACTTGAGTGATCCTAGAAAATGATCAAATTCATTTTGCTGGAATTTGTGCAAGGGAAGCGGAAAGCAAGAAGTGACTGAACTTGTGTCAGAATTAGCAAGGGATGAAAAATGAAGGACTAGGAATTACTCTTTGGTGAAAGCAAAGGATTTAGATTGGCTTTGTTATCTAGAAGTATGATTTATCTAATCAGTTCTCTTTTTCTTCCATATATTTTTCATCTAAGCATATGAAAAAATACAAGCTACCTTGATATCTGTTAATGTAGGCTGTTGATGTAGTCTACCTAAATGTCAGCAACGCCTTCAACACTGCCTCCCATGATATTCTCCTGGAGAAGGTGGCAGCCTATGGATTGGACAGATACACACACTGCTTAATAAAGAACTGGCTGGACAGCTTGGTCCAGACAGTGGTGGTGAAAGGAATCACATCCACTGGTCATGAATGGTGTTCCTCAGAGATACTGGAGCCAGTCCTGTTCAGTATCTTTATTGATGATCTGGATGAGGGCATAGAGTACACCCTCAGTAAGTTTGCAGATTACACAGGTTGGCTAGAAGTGTAGATCTACATCAGTCTCTGCTGACGGATCCGATCAGGCTGAATCACTAGGCTGCAGCCAATGGAATGAAGACCAAATGCCAGGTCCTACACTTTAGTCACAACAACCCCAGGCAATGTTCCAGGCTGGGGCAGAGAGGCTGGAAGAAAATGGAAAGGAAACGGACCTGGGGATACTGATCAACTCTCAGCCAAACATGAGCGAGTAGTATGCCCAGGTAGCCAAGAAGGCTAATGGCATCCTGGCTTGTATCAGAAATAGTGTTGCCAGCAGCAGAAGAAAGTAATCATCCCTCTGTACTCAGCACTACTGAGACCTCACCTTCAGTAATGTGCTCAGTTTTGGGCTCCTCACTACAAGAAAGATGTAGTGTGTCCAGGGAAGGGCAAGTAAGCTAATGAGGGATCTGGAGCACAGACCTTATGAGGAGCAGCTGAGGGAGCTGGGATTGTTCAGTCTGGAGAAGAGGAGGCTCAATGATGACTTCTACAACTACCTGAAAGGAAGTTGTGGTGAGGTGCGTGTCAGCCTGTTTTCTCATGTAATTAGCAAAAGGACTAGAGGGAATGGCCTCAAGTTGCACCAGGAAAGATTCAGGTCTTTGGACCTGGCATTAGGAAATAATACTTCTCCAAGAGAGTGGTGAGGTAATGAAAGGGCTGCCCAGGCAAGATATGTTGTTGCCATCCTGGAGGTGTTCAAGGAACATTTAAATCTTACACATAGAGAAATGGTTTAGTGGGAAATATTGATGATAGGTGGATGGTGGGACTGGATGATCTCAGAGTTGGTTTTTTTTTTTTTTGCATCATAAATAATCCCAGATAGTTAGAATCATAGAGTAACTTGAGTTGAAAGGGGTCCCTATGAATCATCAATTCCAACTCCTATTTTATATGCTTATTTGGTTCTCTTTTTTTTTTCCTTTTTTTTTTCTTTTTTTTTTCACTAAAATGTTGTTGACTGCTGAAACTGTGTTATTGTCCTTCTCTGCCCTGAACAACTAGATTTTGCTTTGTCAAAATTAGAACAGCAGGTTCTAAGACCTGCTTTTCATGAGCTTCCCTAATTGATATTAGTTATACTTTTAGCTACTAATTCTTTGTTGCTAATTTTTTGGATATGATGAATGATACATTTAATAGTTTAAAGCAGTGACAAGTCTTTTACAGTAACTGAGTAAGTTAATGACATCGCGCAGATTGGTAGGCAAATGTTTGCTAGGATTACTTGGGCTGTTAAAACCATCTCCATCAAAAAATAGTCCAAAACAGAATTTATTTCAGAATTACATTTTTGCCTAAACATTTTAGAAGATAACTAGCTATACACACTGACAGTCTTATAATGAATTTTTAGGTTAATATTTCCATTATTTATAGTTATAATAGATGTTATGCCCTTATCGATTTCCTTCTTACACCTTATGCTCTAATTTATTTGTTTGTTTGTTTGTTTGTTGTATAGGGATGCAAAGGAAACAGCTGGAATGATCTGATCCCCTCAATTTATTCTGGTGGTAATTTATGGTTTATATCATGCCTCTAAAAGAGGAGAGGTGGGAATTACAGAGTTATACAGCCATGTGTACATCATCCAGTTATACATCCTGATAATACAAATGATTTACAGGCAGAGAGAAACAGAAAGAATACTCCTTGTTGATCACTGACTTGAAATTTGAGTAAAAGACTTGACCTACAAGAATATTAGACTTTGTAGTTTAACTGAGAAAGGAAAATATATAAATCAATGGCTTTGAGTTTGTATAGCAAGAAGTTTTATTCAAATTGGGAAACGTTGTATTTCATCTCTACGTTATTTAAGCTTTTTCTATTCTTACCCTTTAAAAAGATCAATTTCAAAATTAAAATGACATTTTGAAATGAAATGTTTTAGTTCATTCTGAAAATGTTGATATAAAGAATTCTGACATTTCCTTTCATCTGTGCTTGTGTATATGAGGACTACTTGAAGGATGAGACTTGACCTTATAAATTCATACTTGTTGATAGAACAATACAGGTAGAGGTGTAAGAAAAATAAATAAAATAATCCCATACATTCTTCTATTCTTAAATATACTTCATTGTGAAAAGACAAGAGGAGTGCCTGCAGGATTTAGCTACCTTGAAATATATTAAGCAGAATAACCTTTTGCAGTATACCCCACATTGCTGCAATCAGAAGTAGCTAGAGGCTTTTCAGACTCCTTATATATACCATCATGCAAACCAAAACCAAAACCAAAGCAACAAACTGACAAATAGTTTGAAAACAACTGCATTTGTATTTATTATATTTTATTTTTCTGTTAAAAGTTGAGCCTTTATCCCATCAAATTATATGTAAAATGCCATTTATACCTGCAAATACAATGGCATATAAATGCATTTGAATGTGACAAAAAATTTACCTGGAATTGATCATTCCATCTTTCAAAGCCATCATGATGTTGATCAAATCCCTTTAGTGATTTGAGTTACTCCATTAAAAAAGACAAAAACAAACATCAAGAAATCCAACAATTACACTTTTTTACTCTGCAGCATCAGCTACTTCCTTTGTTGCAGATGAACTGGGACATGGAAAGATAAAAGGATGTAGTCTCTGATGCTGGAACACATCTCATCGCAGGACAGACAATGAGAGAATGTAATTTGGCTTTTGTTCACACTTCAAACCATATTCTCAGTAGGTCAGTTCAGGATAGGAGAGAAGTTCTAAAGTTTCATTTCAAATTCATATTCAGGATAGGAGAGAAGTTCTAAAGAAACATTCTGCTGGCCATACCATGTGAAATTTTCTGTTGCTAAGAGATGTTATCCAGCTTGATTTAACTATTACTGCCAAATCTATGGGAACTTGTTGAGAAGAGTAATTGATAGTGTTCATACCTAATTTCCTGAGGACTCCTTGGTCGTTATCTAGAATTTAGAACAAAAGGAATTTAAAACCTGACAGCTTAACTATTGAAGATCTCAATACCAAAATGAGAAGCAGGGAGGCATACATAAGTCAATATGCATTGCCTCTTCTTTCCCTTTCCCTTCCCATAATCTATTTTTTTTTCTTTTTTATTTAAAAAACAAACATTAATTGGTTTTAATTCTGCTTAAAATTATGGAAGATTTATAAAAGAAGGACTTGGAGGATTCTTTTTCAGTGGACTCGATATTATTGATTAACTGATATTTAAACTCTTGAGGCATTGCGTCTCATTGTACAAAATAAGCATAAAAACACTACAAGCAATTAATTGCATGTTTTTTTGTACTCTGCTTTGAGATGGCCTATCAGTCTTTTATTAATATTAATGAGAAGAATTAGTACCAAAGATCAGGGATCCATGATAGCTGGAAGAACCTGTAAGGACCCTCCAGCTCTCATGCTTTATTATTTTTTAATCAAAGTGGCTGACTTGAAGGCACAGAATTAAAGAACAGAGTCCTTTATGATTTCACAATGATTCAAATTAAAATGATCTATACTTGCATAATTCCAACGAGCCATTTTGTGCTAGTTAAAAACAGTTAAAAATTGCATAAATGCATGATTTAAGCGCTACAGCTTTCTAATCTTAATGAAAGGGCCAATTTTGGTGTATTTCTCAAATTCCAAACGTGATCAGAATAAAGCCACCAGAGGAGAGAAAATGAAAGAGAATTTATTTGATAACAACATTCTAATAGTAAGTTACCTCTAGAAAAGACGGGATTTAAGTTCATCGGTAATATTTTCTGCTAGTCTAAATAGTCAATTATCTTCTTGTAAGTATATAAAATATTCTGTCTTAACATTATTTTTTATACAACGGACTTTAAATGTTTCATCAAAGATAGTTTTTTTTTTTTTTTTTTTAATAGAACTCCTACAAAATAGTGATTAAACAAGCTGTGGGGGACTCTTCAAAAACAATATAAAAAAAATTAAAAGTTAAAGTACAAGGGGAAACAGTGCGTAGCCTATGTTCATACTGCAAGTACAGAGCAAAAACAGAACTGTAACCAAAATAATAACCATACAGTAGTATTCAGTGTTGTCTCTCTAGCAGTACTGCTTTTTTATTTAAATTTTGCCTGGCAATTTATTTCAGAGTACACTACTACAGGACATAAGTACACGTTTCCATGTCTGTCTAGTCATTACAACACATAAATCTGTATGAGAAGTGAGATCCCCACAAGACTCTTCCAAAATTCTAGAGCCATAACTGCAATTTGGGTAAGTTCATTTCTCAAGTAAGCTCGTTCGAGGTTGGTGCTGTGATGTTAGTGGTGTTTGCACTACGCTGGGAACATGACAACAGAATCATATACAGTGAAAAATCAACTAAGTAAAAGTTTGGTGAGCTCTAATCCTTAGCCCCTCATCTCAGTCAAGTCACTGACCTTCACTGCCTTTAACAAATCCCCAAAGAGATACACAGCAGATTGAAAGACACAGCTCAGATTTCTACAATAAGCCCATGATCTACACATCATTGATACAGTATATTGAATCAAGTACGCTGCCATAGGATATTTAGAATCACAGAATCATAGAATTGCTAAGGTTGGAAAAGATCCTCAAGATCACCAAGTTCAACAGCAACTTAACCAAACTACCCTAACAACCCTCCACTAAATCATGTCCCTGAGCAACACAAACAAATGGATTTTAAACACATCCAAGGATGGTGACTCAGTCACCTCCTGGGGAGCCTATTCCAGTGCTTAACCCTTTCTGGAAAGAAGCGTTTCGTGATATCCAACCTAAACTTACCCTGGTGCAACTTCAGGCCATTTCCCCTCGTCCTGTCACCTGACACCAGTGAGAAGAGACCAGCCCTGCCCTCGCTGTAAGCACCTTGCAGGTTCTGGAAGAGAGCAAAAATGTCTCCCCTCATCCTCCTCTTCCCCAAACTGAACAGCCCCAGTTCCTTCAGTCTCTCCTCGTAGGGCATATTCTCCAAGCCCTTCACAAGCCTTGTTGCCCTTCTTTGGACCTGCTCCAGCACCTCAATGTCCTTTCTGTATTGAGGTACCCAAAACTGAACACAGTACTCGAGGTGAGGCTCACCAGTGCTGAGTACAGGGGTGGGATTACTTCCCTAGTCCTGCTCACCACTCCATTCCTGACCCAAGCCAGGATGCCATTGGCCTTGTTGGCCACCTGGGCACACTGCTGGCTCATATTCAGACAATTGTTCATCAGTACACCAAGGTCCCTTTCCATCAGGCAGCTTTCCCTCAGCCACTCCCCCTCAAGCCTATGGTGTTGCCTGGGGTTGTTGTGACCATATTTTTAGAGTCATAGACTCATAGAATGTTGAAAAAGTCTCTTAAAGCTCTCCTCTTCCCACCCTCCTGCAGTGAACAGGGACAACAGGTTGTGGAGAGTCCCATTCAGTCTGAATATCTCTAAGGACAGGGCACCCACCACCTATTTGGACAAGCTGTTCCAATGCATCACCACACTTAGTGTAAAAAACTGCTTTCTTATATCCAATCTAAACTCCTCCTCCTTTTGTTTGAAATTTTTTTCAATTTTTGTAGTTGTTGTTTTATTGTGACAGACTCTGCTAAATAATCTTCCTTCTTCTTTCTTACAGCTCTCCTTTTAGATATCAAAAGGCCACTACCAGATCTCCTCAGAACCTTCTTTTCTGCAGGTCAATGACATGCCAGTGACCCTTTGGGGACCTACTGGGGACACTCTGGGGAGACTCTCAGCCTGTCCTTGTAGTAGAGGTGTTACATCCTTTGGATCATTTTTCTGGCTTTCCACTGGATGTATTCCAAGAGGTCTACTGTGCACTGAAGTGTCCATGTCTGGACACAGTACTCCAGGTGAGGCTTCACCAGTGAAGAGTAGAGAGGCAGGATCTCCTTCCTCAACCTGCTGGCTGCACTTCTTTGCATGGAGTCTAGGGTACAGTTGCATTTCTAGGCTGCAAGGACATAATAATGGCTCATATTCAGCTTGCCACTCCCTAGTAGTCTCAAGTCCTTTTTGACAGAGCTGTATGCTATCCTTATGGTCCTCAAGCTTATACTGATAGAGGGGGCTGCCATGATCCAGGTCAACAGTTTTCATTTATATTTTTGAATCTCATGATATTCATGTGGCTGCATTGCTTGAGTCTGTCTATGTCTCCCTGGTATCCCATCCCTCATGCATGTTGACACAGGTTGGTATAATCTGTAAACTTGCTGAAGATGCTGTCAATCCTGCTGTCAGTGTCACTGATAAAGATGTTAAAGAGCACTGATCTCAGTGTTGATCCAAGGGACACCACTTGCCACTCATCTACGTTTAGATGTTGAGCCATTGACCACAAATCTCTGAGTGTGATTTTATAGTCAGTTCCTCATCTATCAAATAGTCAAATCCATATCTTTCTGATTTGGTGAGAAGGATGTTATGGGGAGCCATTTCATAGACCTTACTGTCTGTTTGGACATAGATGACAACAGCAGTTCTTTCCTTGTTTATAGATGCAGTTTCATCACTACAAAAAGCAACAAGACTGGACAGGCAGGACCTGCTGTGAGAATCCTTTTTTGTTTTTTGGCTCAAAGCTTGCTTCCTGAGGTATTTCTTGTGATAAGACTGATTTATTGAGGAGGCAAGTGATGGGTGCTACCGTGTGACAATTGACATCATTTTGTGGACATTTGAAAGCACCTTCCTCCAGAGCTGCTTACCTCCAGAAGATAGTGCTCAGGAGTGTTTACTGGTGGAAGATCTGGCCTGTGACTAAACAGTTCCAGCTTGTACAGGAAAACTGGGGAATGACACCATCGTGTCCTGTGAAAAACAGGCTGCAGGTGGGCATCCCTGCTCCTTCTTATCTGCTGGCAAGGCCCGGAAGATGGGAACAAAGGAGTTTCTGCTGAGATCTCAGAGCCAGAAGCTGCCACTCCAAGAAAGCTGACTCAACCACTTTGGATTTGAGCTGTCACTTCAGAGACAGCTGACTCGACTACTTTGGACTTATAAATAAGTTGGTACTACCACTGAAAAGGGGCCGTCATCACCATGGTCACCATTGTCGTCAACAGAGCAACAATGCCAGATGATCCACCACTACTGAAGATGAATGACTGAACTATGAACCATGCTGAATCCATGGTGGTGACTATCTCCCTCTTGCTTCCTATAAAGATTCCTTTTTTCTTCTTTCCTATCTTTTCTGTCACCCTCCTTCCATTCCCCATAATCCTAATTCATAATAGTGTCCATTCTCCCCTTCTCCTGAACTTCCCTGATTAAGGTCTGTAATAAACTGGTTGGACCAACATTTGAACCGTTGCTTCTTAATCTCATGCCAGATATACGGATATCAAAGAACTTCCTCTCCCTCCTATAAATTAGAGCAAGACACCTGCCCTTGATGAAGCCATGCTGGTTACCTACTGCCCCTCCCTCTCTTCCACGTTCTATAACAAGGCTTCCAGAAGGATCTGCCCTGTCCCCAAGCACTGAAGTGACTTTGATAAGTTAGTAGTTCCCTAGGTTGTTCTTTCTACTCTTCTTAAAAATGAATGTGATACTGCCTTTTTTCCAGTCAGCAAAGACTTCACCTGACCACCATTACCTTTCAAACACCGAGACTCTCTTGGTGACTACATCATTCAATACCCTCAGGACTCAGGGCTGCATCTCATGAGCACCCATCAATTCATGAATGTATAGGTTCCTTAGGAAGTTGCAAATCTGATCTTCACTTACAGCAAGTGGGACATCACTCCCTTAGTTTCAACTTCCTGATTCATTCACTTGAAGGGTGTGTGAAGAGCAGTCACCACTGAAGACCGAGGCAGAAATGTTGTTTAGTACCTCAGCCTTCCCCTTGTCCTTACTAGCTTGCCTGTATTGCTCATTGTGGGGGTACACCCTCCTGAACTTTCCTTTTCTGGCTGAATCAAAACCTTTCCTATGATTCTTTGTGTCTCTTGCTGTGTCCAGTTCCATTTGAGCTATGACTATTGACCTCATAGCTAAGGAAAAGCATCTCTTTTCAAATATACTACAGATATCCATGAGCTATCAATTTCGTTCCCCTCAGCCATGACAAGATTTTCTGCACAATCTTCCTGATATCACAACTAGTTCTCAAAATCTTGCTTTTGTGTTAATGCATTACATGAATTTTGTGAATAGCAGTAATTGCCTGGTCCCAGTTCCCCAACTGGTGTAATGAAAATGTGACCAGAATAGTTGCTTGGAGCACAAAGCTCTTGTGATGCTATGTACTAAATACTGTAGGCCTTAATATTTTAGTCCAAAGAAAAATGTGCAAGTATGTCAACTTTCCTCACCTTTAGTATTAATTAGAAGAATTTATTGGTTAATTCAGTCCCCACAGTCCAATCAATATATTTCCCCAATTAGAAGATCTATCTTCATCTGCTCTGAGATCAGTTTTTCATTATGCAAGTTGAACTGTCATTGCTTGCTGCAAAACCAAAAGCGTAAAAGCCAAAGGTAGCCTTATATGATACTAATTACACCATTCCTCTTACATTGGATAGAAACTGTTGGGACTTAAGGTCAAGAATTTACTCAAGCTAAAATAGCTTACCAGCCTGACTTAACAATAACCTTGTCTCCAACCAGAATTTACCCATTTAACAGTTGTAATATGCTCCACTTGATATTTGGGGAGGGGAAAAGGTAGTCAGCTGATATAAACTATAAACTGTTTTCTCAGTTTATTTTCTCAGGGGTAATCTCAGTTGCGGTATACCAGTTCATGAATTTAAGCCAAATATGAATATGTATATAAAACTCTGTAGTTCACTTCTGAGATAGAGTGCAGGCACTTATTTTCTAAATGGCAAGGATTACTGAAAGCATATTTTCCTCGCCTAAGTTCTTTGAGATATTTGTCTACAACACAAACTGTGATAGCAGGTGCTTGTCTATTTGTGTTCACAGTAGTAAATCCTATCAATGCAGTAGATTACAAATGCAAGACGTGACACAAAGGGCTGGCATTCAGTGGTTTTCTTTATTTTGGTTCTGTGTCTGCCTTGGTCCAGATGAAACTTCAGAATAGCCTTCTGTGACTTTACATGCTGAAATCTGCAAAAGAAATTTGCTCAGAGACTGAGATCGCACGTGTTGGTTAACAAATTTATACAGCTGACATACAATGTACGTGGCTCAGAACGTAAAAGTCAGTAATGGAAAACCTGACAAAATCTTAAGTGGTCCTAGTGGGCAATACTATAATACAGTGTTATTATGCCAGGTTTCCAAGAAGGTGTATTACTCAAGAACTGAAATTACTGTTTGGCAGCCCAGGAGCTTGTAATGTATTGAATAAACTATAGTTTCTGACTAGTATTTGCATGCCTGTCTAAGGATATGTAAATGTGACAGTTTTCCTCCTGGAAAAACTAAAATCCCTAATGAATGCAAGGGCCAAACATGCAAATAAACCTCATGATTCACACATGTGTCTCTCATTTAATTTTTCAAAATATATTTTGCATTTTGATTATGCTACAAAATGTAGCATAGAGGGCAGAGCATGAGAAAAATAGAAGCATGTGTACAACATATTTTTCATATCAAACAAACAATGTGATTTACTTTAATCATTTCAGGAGTAACAAATAACTGCACGTACATGCTTTGAATACCTTCCAGTGTATGTAGTTAGGTTAAAAAAAAAAAAAAAAAAAGTGATTCTGCTTATACTTGCACTTCATAAGCTGTAGACCTGATTTTACTTTCAATCACTCCAGCTTTCCTCTGGTATAGTTCTACTTTTGACTTTAACAGAATTGTACTTTAATTTTTAAAATGTAAGAGGACAATCATATCTCACACACCTTTGCTATGGCAGAACTCAACCAATTCTTTTTCATACCACTAATTCTGGTTTATAACACTATATATAAGAAACATCATTAAGAACTTAGATGCAGTCAATAGTACAGACTCTCCATTAAAGCACATGCAAAGCTTAACCAGAGAATGACCTTCACAGCACCTTTTAGCAATGCATAGAACTCAGTCTCCTTCCATTTCTTACACATACAAGCAGAAGATATCTAAACATGACTTGCTTGACACTTCTCAAGATCAGCAAGACAAAAGACAGGAGAACAGATATTCTCCTTGAAAATATCTCTAAGAGAGCAAGTGGCAGACATCCTATGGCAAATCTCCCTGCAGAGGTTTTAAGTTATATTTTTGCACAACCACTCTGACTCGTAAACTCTATGCAAGCCTTCCATCCTAAAATGTAAAAGAAAAGAAAATTTAGTGGAACTTATTCCAGCTACGAGTGGCTATAAATTGGGTTATGGTAATATCTTGGACTGGTATAAAATGGTTTACCATGAGATATCTCCCAGCACCCTATTGCGCTAATTCCCATCAAAGCTGCAAACTATCAGCAAAGTAGTATTGCCTCACAGTTAGTTTACCTAATGTCTTTTTCCCCCCAAAAGACTGTAGGATTTCAGATCTCTTTACGCAACAGAAAATGCTGCAGCTCAGCTACAGGATTTTCTATTGCTCAAAAAAAAAGTATGATCTGCTTTCTAATCTTCTCAGTGCTACTGCTGAAAATTATATATATATACAATATATATAATATATATTGGTACAAATACATATATATTTGGTACTGGGAAGTGGTTTTGTCTCTATTCAGATAGTGCACAAGCAATCAAAACTGTCTAAAGAAAAAGCTGCCATACATTCTTCAATTTTGAAAATCTTTTTTATATTCTATTTTCCAGTCAGCTCGAAGATAATACAAATAATAACCAAATGAGACAAAAAAAGGTTATTTTTTCATATCTTTCAAATAATGACAACCTGAAGTTGAGACAAATATGATCCTGAAATTAATTGTTCACAATGAATCACAAAAAATGTCATTTTCTGCCCAAAAGATGCATTTCATTTCCCTATCTTTTTTCACAAAGATTCAGGCTGAGAAAGCTGCCTCCAAAAGCCATTTCTTAAAGATACCAGAGAACAGAAAGGTTAATAGTTAATGCTGCTAAATGCCCCATTATTAAAACTGCTTTGCCATGCAATACCAGGGCAAATGGAAAATGAAAATTAGCCTAGACATCTACAAGCTCACAAAGGAGTTTCAAAGTCTCCAGGGTTGTCATTCCAGCATCTTTACATTATAATCAAGCAGGTCTTGTGTACTTACTGTAGTTAATGCCACCTCTTCCCATTTTCATTTTGATGCAAGTACGGAAAATATAACCAATAATGTGCATGTTCTTTTTACTTTGAGGGGAGGATAGGGGAAAAAAAGAATTTAATTGACAGATAAAACGGATGTAGAAAGGGTAATTTCATTTTCCATCAGAAGAAGTAAGGTTTTATGTTGGGAATTAAATTAACAGCACATGAAATTGGCTTTTCCTAAGTTCATATTTTTAAAACTTTTTTTTTTTTTCTTTTTAAGTATATAAGAAGGAGTAGACGAAGAAAGAATAAGACCCCAAAACCAAGGCAGAGTTGTAAAAACGCTGACAATGAGCAGAGGCGATTTCCAAAGACAATAAAACTTCTCCACTGCAGTGTGGTTGTGGGCCTGCTTGCTTTAGAATCACTACATTTTCTGCTTGTGTGATACTAAAAAGTTATGCTTATAAATGTTTCCTGATTTCTGTGTGTGATGTTCCATCTTTTGACTCCAGCTGGTTTCAAGCCACACTCTCCACTCCAGATCTTTTCCTCTCTTTCCTCTGCTTTATTCATGTTGCCTGCAGGTTGTGATTTATCTTTGCAGTTAATACATTTGTATTCACATAATTTTTTTGCTTCTATTTGGCTAGGCAAATCTCTATTGAAATACCAATATGTATAGATTTCCATATTGTCATCACTGACAAAATAGCAACATGAGAGTAAAAAAAATATATATGACTGTGATGAGTGAGAAAAAAAATGCAAAAAAGGGGAAAATCATTTTGAAATCACAAAATATAGCAGGTTCTTTGTCCCCCTTTTAATGCATAAAAGCAGACTTAATGAAAAAACCTTACTAGTGTTATGCTTAGGAGAAACAAAGACGTTATTTATAAAGAGAGGTCCAGGAATAAATTAAATAAAATGATCATTTATCTTGACAAGTGTAAAAATCAGCTGTAGATCAAGCCAAGCAAACAAACAAACAAACATGCATACACATGCATTTGATATTTGCCCAGGAAACAAAGATAAAGAAAAAACAGATCTATAAATTACAATCACCAAAACCAAAGAATGATTATCATCATAAGTAGTTAAAAAACAGGTAGCTTTGATATTTTTTTATTTTGATAAAGTGAGTTGAAAACAGCTGTTTTTAAGCTTAATCAGACAATAATTTTTATTACTGTTGTCTGTTTTCATTTTTTTTTTTTTTTTTTTTTTTTTTTATTACTGTAATCTGTTGCTGAGTTCCATGAAATACCCTTCCTTACTAGGTCAAGTTTTGCAATGAATGTTGTAGAACTACATTTCTAGCAAACCCTGAAGAATTTTAATAGAAATGATGTTATATCCACAAATGTCTCACAACATCAAGTGGTCTTGAGGCAAGCATCAGTTCTAGGTGCTCAGAATCCCCAAGTAAATTTTTATAAGCATTCAATGGGTTAGAGGGAAAACCTGCTTGTGGTCAAGATAAAGACAGGGAAATCATTTACCAGTTACTATCAGTGGCATACTTGGTAAAACCAATTCAATTTATGATTCACTGAAACAGACTTAAGCAGTGATAAACCAAGAGCATAATTAAAATAGTAACTCTCCTTCCATCTCGACTTCCCAAGGAAGTTTCACACTAAAATTCCATCTCATTCCTCAAAAAGGATGGGAGTTGTGGTCCATACTCAGCAGCTGCTCACTGCTGCTCCATCTTTCACACGCTTTCTCTGCTGCAGCATAAATCCTTCCTACAGGCTGCATCTTCTTTCAGAACCACACAACTGCTCTGCTGTGGGGTTCTTGATGGGTCTCAGGGAAATATGCCCCAGAATCAGTAGCCCTTCCTCTTGTGTGTCAGTTTTTATAATATTTTTTCTCACTTTTTTTTTTACCCCCCCTCAGAGCATTCCTCATAGGCTCCATCCTTGTTTTTGTCCATACGAGCGTGTGTGCATGCACGAGTCACTATACATATAAGATCACTTAGAGATAGGCCACAATTTACTTGTCATATGGAATCATAAAGGTCATATGGTAGTCATATGAACAAGGAGTTTTTTTTTTTCCTGAAGAAGTTCCCATCAAACCCTGCTTTTAATGAGTGGTAGTACCATGCTAAAGACTTTGTGAGGGCTGCTCAGTAAGGCTGTCCAAGACTGATTGACAGAAGCAAATACTGTTCATCATCACACATGGAGCTGGGCAACCTATACTACCTATCCCTGCCTGAGCATGGGGTTGGACCAGATAGCCTCCAGAGATTTCTTCCAGTCTGAACCATTCTCTAATTCTGTAAGCAGTATATATAATTACACAGATGTACAGCTATACAGATGTGCATTTTTTGTAAAATAAAAATAAACACATATTTCATTTATCACAAACTGTTTTTGCTGTTTTTGTTTTGTTTTGTTTTTCCTAGTACTGTAGATGAAATTTGCAAGGAAAGGAAGAGGGGAGCATACCACAATTATAAAAATACATTAAATCTTTCCAGTAGGGGCTGGGGGCAGGAAAAAAATAAAAAAAATAAAAAAATTTAAAAAAAGAGACAGGAGAAAGAAAACAAACAAACAAATAAAAACAAAGAAAGAAAGGGGCAAGTTTAAAACAGAGGTATGCATTCTGAGAGCATAAGTGCTTTATCTTGATTTCAAGCTCCCTAACAATAAGGAATAGCATCTCAGTAGACTTCTTTTTTTTTCTTTTGCTGACCTGCTAAAAATAAATAAATAAGTAAAGCATAGTATTAAAAAAAATAATAATAATAAAAAAATCTCAATTGCTGAAATATTTCCATTTTCTTACCTTTCTGGTGATAAGAGCTCTCAGTGTTTCTGAATAAGAAGAAATACTTTATTGTCTCTTGCAAAGATATGAGAGAAGAGGGGAAAAACAATGCCTTTTGTTAGAAGGAAAGCTAACTGCAGTTTGAAGAGCAATTGTAATAGGCAGTATTGCTGAAGGCAAACAGAAACTAAAAAGAAAGCTCTTTAGAATATTATCCTTCCTGAACATTTTGATAAAGTTCCTTAAAATAGGATCCACTTTTGCCTCTGCAGCAGTTTAATTTCCTATAATGATCTCTGATGGAACAGATGATACACACAGAGTTACCCCAGGTACTGTTTAAGTGGGGACTGAATTACTTTTATACTATCACTAAATGATTGGGGGAAAAAAAAAAGGAAACAAAACAAGCTTTCAGCATTGCTTTGCTTCTTGTGCTGCAAGCCCAGCATAGTGATGCTTTTTCTAATCCTGTTTAAACTGCATTTCAGAAGTATTCACAAGCCAATTTTTTTTTTTTTTTTTTTTTTAAGTCATTGAAAAGGATGTGCAAGCAACGTAGGATAGGAAACAGAGGGAGTGTTCATTATCAGGCCTAGAAGAAAAGCAGTTTTTGAAGAGAAAACCCACAAACTTCAAGACTTAAAGGAATTTTCTAGTTATCTTTTCCACTCGGGTGACTTTAGGCTTTGCTACCAAATTGAAACACCATTTTCTGAACAATAATACTACACTATACTATTTTTTTATACCACAAAAGAATATTTTTAAGGCATACAAAATGTATTTCCCTTATGTAATCAAAAACAAAATTCTATAAATTATAATGCAATGTACAGTCCAATTCCTCCATTCAATGCATTTAAATGGTATGTGCTGATTAAGCTCTTAGTCATTTATGTTAAATGTCTAATGAAAAGCTCTTTGAATCTGGTTTAACCCATATTAAATGCCCTAGTGGTGCCCCTGGAATTAAAAGAGAAGAAGAAAATTAATCCTATTCTTTGTTCCCTTTTTACATTTTAATAAATTATACAGCATCTTTCTTAATGCATTTGTGTCTCAGAGAAAATACCAAATAGTTTGATCCTTTCAATAAAAAGCGAAGGAACAAATTTGCACATTAAAATCTGGAATGATTCAACAATTCAAGGCATTGTGTTTTCCAGAAGGAGATGATGTGTTTCCTTTGTTTCTTAACAACTTTGCATGATGATTTCTGTTTTGTGTGTAAGCAGGGTCTGTTGAAAGTTAACAAAGTTTGTTTGTTCGTTTGTTTGTTTACTTTTTTAAAAAAATTTCTTTCATTGGAATTGCTTAACAGAATTCAAAATGCAGTATGTTCTAGAATGTAATGTTGTGTTTGTACAAGGGCTGCACTAAGACAGCAATTGACAAGAGTTGACAGGATGGCCAATGAAAATTCAAGAACAGTCAGGATGTCTTATTCATGTCCTATTTTTGCAGAACCATTGTAAATCCAGTATTGGAACTGAATTCCAGAGCTTTCCTAGTTGTTTTTTATACCTGCAGTAAAGTCACATGGCTAGGTAATGCCTGAGAGATTATTAAACCTATTTTTAAAATCTTCAAGGATGGTGATTCCACAGATTCCTTAAGTTACCAGTTTCTTTCCTATATCTTTACAAAAATACACTGAGCACACTACCATTGCATCTCTGTTCTACAGGGCAATTTCTATGGTTGCAAAAAACAGCTGTTTCTTCTCCCGGAAACAGAATAAATATTTGTCTATTGTACTACTTACCTATCTTTATTCATCTGAAAATGGTCTTCTCTTTTTACTTCCTCATTTTGCAGGTTTATATGTTTTTTGTTGTTGTTGCTGTTGTTGTTGTTGTTTTTCAGGACTGAGTATATTATCAATGTGAGTTTTGGTGACTCAAATGCGAAATCTAATGTGAGATAAGTTTTGCTGCATGTTAGGAAGATATTTAGCAGAATAATATCAACCACAGCAATAGACATGTAGACACCTTCACAATTTAAAAAAAAGGAAAAAAAGAAAAAAACAAAACAAAACAAAAAACAAAAGTAGAAAACAGTGAAAATACTTCTAACATTTCAACATATGGGAAATTAGAGTGTAACTAATGATTGTCTATGAGATAATGGAGCAGTGCCTGGATGAAATAGGTAAATTGCATTTAAATATTCTCTGTTTTGTGATGATTGCTAAAACATTCTTTTAAAAATCCCTAAGATTTTCCTGGAATGAGAAAATCCCCATCTATAAATTACAACTGAGAGTTTTCACACAGACTTTCATATTTTTCACTGAAAAAGAGAGTTGCTAGAAACAATGAGAACACGCTCATTCCTGTTGCAAATCCATGAGGCTAGAAATAGGGTAACCCTGTGTCAAGGAAATAAACTTGGAAACTCAGTAGTTATACATTTGTGCTTTCAGTCTCCTGGTTTAGCCAGCCATTTCCACACCATCCATAAATTAAACATAGTAAGTTTGCCTCAGGTATCCTTTCTAGCAGCTGTTCAAATCTTAGGAACATAGTTAATTTAAGAGTAAATAATTAGATTTTGTTTGTTTGTTTGTTTTGTGTGTGTGTTTTAATGAAGATTTTCTTCAAGAAAATTTTAAAATTTAAAACAAAACACAATATAAAATAAAGAAAAGTGTTTGTTTATAATTCTGATTTGTAAGTTACTTACAACAACCCACTAATGTTTAGCTAGCACTGCTTGAAAATGTCTTGGAAGAACTGACCACAAATGACAAAATGAAATTGTCAGCAGAAGGAAATGAGGAAGTTACATGTTGCACCTGCTGGGCATCATTCCTGAGAGATACAGCTGTAAACTGCAATTTGTGAATTGCAGTGAGCATTTCTGAGACCTAATGTAAAATAAAGTAGTGGAGAAATTTGCATGAAATTCAGGGACACAGTCAGTTAGCATGACTGGGGACAGAAGCAAAAGCTCTTGTGGCATATTTCAAGTAAATACAATAGAGAATGATGAGAGTAAGAACCTTAACTATTGGGGAAAATAAAAAAAAGAAGGGAAGGGAAGGGAAGGGAAGGGAAGGGAAGGGAAGGGAAGGGAAGGAATTCTCATAAAGCTGTGCTCAAAGCCACTGTCACACACAGGTGGTATATCCTGAAGATGAATCAGCAGCAGCTCAAAAACATCTGCAAAAAGCTGGCACAGGCTTTTCCATTTTGTATTTACCAGCACAGTAGCCAACAAACAGAACTTATTTGCAGGTTTGGAGAGGGAGTGCAGTCACATGCAGATGTTTCATACGGATTAAAAGTGGGGCATGTAGTTTGATGCTCTTGTAATAGCTCTCCCCAGTCCAGATCTTCCTAAATATTCATCCTCCCCTGTTCTTTGTAATCCACTCATTGTGTGTTACAATTGCCTTCCATAGAACATCACTCACCTTTGCATCCACAGCTGTAAAATAAATGATTTGGGCTGAAGTGTTCTGTTGGGCACAGAACAGATGGTACTAGCCACAGAAAAAAGTCAGCAACACCTGGTTTTGGATACTCAGGAAGCAAATTCCCTGCCCCCAAAAGCAATGGCTCATTATTCAGTCCAGATAATGGACCATTCGTACGAACTTCTGCTATTTAAATCTTAGCATCTGAAATCAACCCATCCCTCCAATTCCCTCTGCAGATCCAGCTTTACCTTGGCTACGTGTATCCCCAGCTGTTCTCTGGATGGACTTTTCCACATATTTGAAATCTCCTAGTAAAACAATATATGCAGCTGTAACTATTTCAAGCTGTTTCCTATGTAATAATCCCAGTAGCTACTTTCACTTCAGTGGCTTCCTGTTGAGCTATTATTTAAAAAAAGTTATTCTCCAGTCTTAATTCTTCATTCATTACACTTGGCATCTACTGATTCAAATTTAGAATTTTTCTTTTACTCATTACTTGACACTTCTGCATAATCTGTTGTGTATAATTAGCTTTCCTTGGCTTTCCTTCACTGAAGTTGATATGAGGTATTTACTCATATCCAAACTATAAACTAAAGAGCAAGAAAAACAAAGCAAAACGAACAAACAAACACCACCAACAAAAAACAGAGAATGACTACAAACATCCTTTTGGGTCAACATTTTGTAGACATAGCTAAGTTTCTTTGTTTTGCATATTCCCTTCTCTTGAAGCATCTCATCAGAAATCTAACTTTGCTTATGGCATGTGATACATGCATCCCGTGTTTCAGAAAACTAGGTCATATCCATAACTTGAAACTAGAATTCTCATAGTTTCAAATCTGAACATTTAACCTCTTATGTTTCAGAAATACTAGTAACACTAATGTCCTCTCCAGAAATTTATATGGGCCTACATATTTCCTACAGGTAGATTTCAGTAGTTTGAACTATATGATTATCTTGTCTTTTTTTTATCCCTCAAAATATCCCACCAATTAACAAAAAAATCCTTCTGTCTTGTAGGATCCCTAAGATAAACAAAAAGTTTTCCAATGCTTCTCATTAAGCCATCATTATACGTACACTTCTTTCCTAAAAATAACACTAATTCCCAGGAGATAAGTTAATCCAATCCTACTTTATCATACATTCATTCCACTTGATGGAAAATGTTTTAAAGACTTGATATTCCTCTTATGAAAACATTCTGAACTGAATACAAACCTTATGACTACTCGCTACGTTATATGTGTACATAATGAAATCTCAGACTACATTATGCTGGGGGAATGATAGTACACAGGACCTCTGCTTTGCTTTCATCCTGTCTGAGATAACTTTGGGGAACTTCCTTGCTCTCATCTGGCAACATCATGCAGCAACAGACCAGAAAACCTAGTTAAGTTCTTTAAGGGCTTGAATACCATAATATGATTCTTCTACAGATAAGCAGAAACTGAGTGATTTGCCAAATGCCAGACAGATAACGGTTTATAGGACTCAGGAGACCTGATTCTCAGTCTGGAGCTCTACCCATTAGTGACAGTCCTTTCCTCAGTAATTCTTCATGAAGCTGGTATGATTCATCCACCACCTGCTGTATTGTATAGCGAGATATAACATCTTGCAGCAAGATTTACTCCTAGGTGCTACAAGCTGTCCACATTTTGCAATTAACAGGACATCTTTTTTTTCTCTGTTTCTCCCCTAAAATGAATTATTTGGTTCCATAGACCTTAATGATTTTCTTTTCCTCTTAATTAGATAATTAAACTCTGAGTTCAGATCATAACACGCAGCATTAATGATATCTATTTAATCAAAATGTCCATTTGTTTTCATTATATTATGTTTAGTACGGGATGTTAAAGATAATTCTGTGTTAGTTTTTTTTTTTTTTTTTTTTCTTTTTTCCTCTCTCTCTGCCTTTTATTTATTGCATACATGTCTACAGATATAATACCCACAAGCATTAGTAGATTAACAATAAGAAAAACATACAATTTTTAAGAGTGTTGGCATTATATTAACATAATGGAAATGGCATAAGATCAACATTTTTGGAAGTTTGTTGTGATCATTGTAAATCCATCTTGCAGTTCATATTCTGAACTAAATTTTCTGATATCTTTTTGCATATTTTAAGAACAAACTATATATTGTTCTTTGACAATATAGGCAACTTGAGAAATATAGGCAACTGAAAACATTGGTCATGTTTTAAAATCTTGTCTTGCAGATTTATAAAAAAAACTTCCCTAAGGAAGCTGGATTTTTTTTTTTTTTTTTTTTTTTTCATAGTAAACCATTGATTTTTTGGTCATTATATGCCATGAAGGATTAATCTCCATGAGATGTTAAACTCAAGATAGATGTAGCTGTTGTTATGTGGTTTCCAGTGATAGCAATTTTGATTTTTTTATCTTTTTTTTTACTGATATACTGTTTTTTTCCTCCTACAATGAAGAACACCAATCACAGTTATATTTTCACAAGATAAAACAAAAAGTGATGAAGCCAACCATGTAGTACATGAGAACCACAAAGAAAATAAATGGCTACCTGTCCTGTGACTTCCTTTTAGAGGACCTTCTTGGCCTTGCCAGAAAGTTGGCAGATAATCATCCTTTAATGTGACAACTCCATTAATGAATGCCCTGGCTCTTTCTCTTGCAGACTTATAGCAGGAGGCCTTTCTAATGGAATACAAAGAATATCTGCTTTCTTTCTTTTTTTCTTTCTTTCCCTGCTGTTACCACTGAATGAGGAATATTTGACAAACACATCATTGAAACCATTTTAGGAATGACATGCAAGTTTCTTCTCAGTGGAATAGAAAATGGAGTCATTCATAAGGACCTTTTATTCAAACATCTTTACATTTTCAAAAGAAAACATAATTTATGAAGATTATAAAAATAAGATTATATAAGATTCTTTATATAAATATGCTTTGAAAATTCATTATGCTCACACAAACCAAATTTGCACAAATAGAATCATAGAATTGTTTAAATTGGAAATCTTTAAGATCATCAAACCCAGTGGTCTATGCTGTCACTAGCTGGTGTGAGAAAAACAAAAAGAAAAAAACAATAATGACAAAAAACTGTCCAAGGCAAATTACTTAAATGGAAAACCAAAGGTTAGTTTAAGCATTTGAACAGGGTTTTTGCATCTCAGTGTCCACTTGTAAGCTCAGCAATATCAAGAACAGTAAAAAAGGGAAGGGGGGAAAGAAGGAACTCTTCTGCTTAACCATGACAATTAAACACTTACTTCCATCTAAGTGGCAATCTCAGTGTAGACAAAGAATAGATAGACTTCTTGTCCCAGGTAAGGTGATGAAGTTATTAAAGTCCAAGTTGGAAGTTATAGGGACTCCAAGTACAATTTAAGACAGAAAGATGATTAACTACAACCAAAGAGAGGTGGCTTTTGGTGGAGTCTGTTGTACTGAAATGCCTATCATTATTTTACATTAGAAGTGGAGCAGGGCTGGAAAAAATCACAGATTGACATTTGGCAGGACTGTTCTTTTAGACAAATTAAACTTTTTAACCAGACCTCTCAAATGTTTAATAATAATATTATTATTTTCACAGACTATATTGGAATGAAATAAGGAAAAATCTTTGTGCACAAGTATTTCATTATCTTTCTCTAAATTCAATTAGAAAAGTAAGTAAAATGCAAGTTATTTCTCACCCAAGAAAAATAAATATATATTTGATCAGTTCTGCAGCGTTGCTAGAATGAAAAGATAGATTAACTTTGAACATGGTTCAGGTACACGTGACTATCTTACTCTTCTGCCAATCCTATGGCATATTCTCTTTTCACTACGTAGAAACTGACATGACACTATAATTGCATTAGAACTGTTTTTATTGCATATAAAAATAAAGTTATTCAATTAACATGTCAATATGGATCATCATATCTTTAACAAATCTTGCACAGACTTTTAGCATCATTCATTTGCACATGCACAGCATCTAACAGCTTAGCTGAGCTTGAGTGCTGTGGTACAAAGCATTGCAGAAATTTAAAATGGCTGCACAACAAAGGAGCGGCTAATTAAAAAACCCAGGCTTTCCATATTGCATGTTGCAATTTATAATTCATCCTGCCAAGAGTTTTCAGTAGCCAACTCGGGGAATTTTCATAAATCTTACATCATTTAGAAAGTATAATATGCTAATGCAAACACTTTGGGAATGTACAGAACTGATTGTGAAATAAAAAACAAACAAACAAACAAACAAACAAACAAATATCTGCTCATTTTGATCCAAATACCAAGATAGTTCTTGTGTTTAGAAAACTGACAATTTCAGTTTTAATCTTTTCAATCCAGTGCCTTGTAATTATGCAACACTAAACAGTCACAATTTATGAAACAGTAGATGAAGATCCAGACTGAAGCCTTGCATCTGACATCAGGCTACAGGGATGGAAACAGTAATGGGGGGTGGCCTCAGAAAGCCATCCTGCTACTTGCCAATCTTATTTAAATTTTATTGCTACCCAAATTGGAGAGATTAGATAGTAATTAGCAGTTTCCCCACCAGTATAAATTCTGCCTCTCCAAGCAATCTTTTGATAATGATCCTGTCCCTCCTTCCCACAACTTCAGGGAAATTTCAGAGCCAAATATTAAACAGGCAGTTATGAAATTGTGCTCAACCACCTGTTCTCTTGACCCGTGGCCGACCCATTTAACAAAGAACTGTATATCTCAATTAGGCCAGGTGATCCCATAGACTGCCATTTGATAATTAGCACGCTGTCCCCTTCCCTCAAGCTTTTACAAGATTCTTCTCATGATGAAGCTTTCTCTGATACAGAAGGAGATGCTGAAATTATTCCCTGTCAGAAGCTTAGCTAAAAATTTGAGTAGTATCTAAAGAGTGATAAGGGAAAGATTAAATCTTGGATAGGAGTACAACATTAATTACAATGTGTCATAGCAAAGGTTCATCTAAAATTATATCCTATGTTTGAAAATGATCATAGAGGTCCAGTAATGAGTATAAGATTAGGGTTAGTATGTATGATTTTTCTCTCACTACTGCCCAAGACTGCAATAATTGCAGCTCAGGGTGTTCTTGAGATGGAGATAGGTTCTACAGAAATAATTATCCTCAATGACCTTGTCCACTCTACCCCCAAACCATACAGATGCTCAGAATTGACACTCTTTGCAGTATGAAATTCCACGACTTAATGAATGTAGAAAAAATGAATAGAGAATGATCATTCATTAGTTCTCAGAATACAAGAACAAGAAAAAAATCAGGCAAAGACTTAAAGAAAAAGGACTATTTTTTCACATAGGGCAATGGGAAAGAGATTGCTGCCATGTATTGAAATAAATGAATTAAATAAATGAAATAAATGGATTCAAAAACATGTTGACATAATGGATGTGTCTAAGCATGGCTCTTTAGTGTGTTCACTTCAATATAATTTTCAGCTCTGGAAGACTAGTCACTTTCAGAATATTGGAGGTTACTCATGGAGATGACTTAAGTCCATGTTGTGCATATTCCTTGTGTACATACAAGCACTCCACTAATCCTTGAATGGACAGACTGATGACAGTATTCAAAAGATTTTTATTGATTTTTGAGACTGTGCCTATGCCTGTATAATCTAATAAATTCCGAACCTTCTTTATTTCATGGAAGCAGTAAAGGCATGTGGAGAATTCAGTGGGGTAAACATAAAGAAAGAACAATGAAATATTTATATGGAATTAGCATAAAATATTATTTTATTAAATGCTAATGGAGACACAGTCATTAAAAATAATTGTGGCCTTTCGATTATTTGAAGAGAAGATGATTACAAGACCAGACAGTGAAAGAAATTCAACTGAAGAAAGGAGAGAAAGACAGCTAAAGAGAAGAATAAATAACTTAAATGAAGGAATAAGGGATAGAAAGATTAAACAAGAAATCAAGAAAGACAGGAGAAAGGAAATATTGGTGGAGGAATGTGGCGAATAAATTTGCAGTTGAAATATATTAAAAAAAAAATAGAAAAAGTAGTAGAAAAGATACTATAGAGAGAAAGATTAAAAAAAAAGAGAGAAAGAGATTGGAAAAAAGAAATATAAATATTTGAAATTGTGGAAGGCAGAAGAAATAAAGAACTCAAATGGAGAAACAAACAAAAAAGAATCAAACCCTGAGCAATCTAATACACTTTCGAAATTGGCCCCACTTTGAATAAGTGTCAGAAAAATGTGACTTTCCCATCTCTGGGAAAATATGACAGTCCCATCAAACTTGAATTATTTTATAATTCCATGAAAGGAAATAGGTACATGTTAAGCTTAAAATAATTTTACTTGTGGTCATAGTCGGGTGTATAATAATAATTTTTATTATTAAAAAAAAAAAAAAAAAAAAAAAAAAAACCATGAGAAAAAAAACAAAAAACAAAGATTTTTTTAGTCAAAAAAAAAAAAAAAAAAAAAAAACCACCAACAAAATGTATCTATTTTCACTTTAGCATCTGTAACACAAAGAACATGGAATTCTCAGTACTTGCCTGTGGACAGACGGACTGATCTAGACCTTGATGTAGAAATATTTTCCACAACTAAAACGAGTAAACATCTATCTTAACTTAAACAGAGCTGCAATTTGATAGCATAACCTTTATTATAATATATATATATATATTATTATATTGTAAAGAAGCCACTACGAGAATTTAAAAGAGAATATTGTGGATCTCAGGGTAGTGCTTGCAATCCTTACTGTTAATCATAATCCTTATTACATTCCTGGTTAATCACTCCTCTATATTTTGATTTGTACATTCACAGTACTTAAAGACTGCATCCATGAAGGGGATCATTAAGATTAATGCCAATCAAGACATCTTACTCTAAAAACATATTCTAGATCCATGAATCAATGGAAAAATGAGCATATGCTAAAGATCAGCAGTGACGAAGATCTGTACAATGCTGATGATTAAATAATTACAGTGCCATAGGCCATGTATCTAGAGTATGCGGTATCTTTCTTTGGCTCAGCTACATGGTCATTTTATGGCTTTTAAAGAAATTTCATAGTCCTATGCCTTAGTTTTCTCTTATGCACACTGAAGTATAGACTTTATTATTTTATGTAGTTTACTTTAACATTCTGTAGTTGGAAGATTCTGTAAAATATGCAGGAATTTTCATTAATTGTAACACAAACCATTAGCAGACATTATTTTTCCTGAAAAAGTAAAGTTTATTTCAAAACAAGCAGTGTGTTTATATTCAAATAAAAAAAAAACAAAAAACATTCAATTCAAATAAAAAGCCATTGAAATATGGCACTGAAAGTGTTATGACCAATGATGCTAAATTTTTGCATATTTTTACGTATATGATTGCAGTTTCAAGTTCTACAGTCGCTAGCATATTTGGGGGTATCTAATGGAAAAATCAAACAAAAGCTCTGTTTTTCATTTTGTTCTCTAGCTCTCAGGATTTGTTGTGGTAAGACAGTGTGGTATGAAAGACTTTCTACTTTCCTTACCAACCTTCACAAGAGAACACTTACTTTATTTTTACTTTCCTCATTTCCAGTAGCCAGAAGTTTTGCTTAGATTCTTCAAACAAAACTGGTCATTCAGGAAATGGTTGAGAAAGATAGTTGCACAAGAGAACTAATAGCAGCTCTCTGCAAATGCTAGCTACAAGCAAATCCTTATAAGAAATATCTATGTGTCATATTATAACATTCAAACAGCAATAGTAGGAGAGAGAGAAAAAAAAAAAAGACAAAATTGTGGACAAATAACCAGAACGCCTATGTAGATCTTCTCAACTCTATATGGATTCCTCTTCCCAGATCCTCTGAACAGCCATATGAATTCCATACCACAAAAAGAGGCTAGAGCAGCCTATTATTTCTGTCATGGAAAGCAGGAAGAGATCTTTTTAAAAAGACTTCCTTTACATGGAGCAGTCTGAGCTTACATCTATCCTTAAAAATTAAAAGTAGGATCATTTAGATTTGAAGAAAGTTGCAGTTCTAAATTCCCTGTCAGACTGAAAGCTAGACCACATTTACCTGGTCTTTATCACTGTTACAATAAAGAGGTTTTTATCTTATATACAACTGAAATGTCACTTGCTGCATTTTTATTTGTTTTGTGTATATTCTGTCTGCATGAATACTATATGTACTTGGGAATGTGTCCGTCCGTCAGTGAAGATAACCTTCACCGCGTGACAATATCCTTGCTGTTATCATTAAAAATGATAAAAATGGCAAGAAAATCTTTTGTAAGTAATACTTCGATGGTGCCAAGAGTTGATTTGAGAGAATACTAATAATTTGAGATCAAGATCTTGATGTAGACTACTGTGACAATTTCAGAGTATAATTAGTTGAATTGAAGGAATACATCTCAAGATATTTAAATTTGTTATTGTATAGTATCCGTGGAAAAGATCATAGCAGTAAAAAATCACACAACCAAGGGCAGAGACAAATGCCCCTCACCTGTGAAATAAAGTCCTCCAGGAACTGTTTATTCTCTTGTTCTGAATATATCAGTTATTTTTAGGTAACAAGGAACGCAACTTACTATGAGAAAAGCAATCTTTTTAAAAGTGACCTATGGGCAATCAACTTACACCAGTGATATCACCAAAGACAGTTACAAAATCATAGAATGGCTTGGGTTGAAAGGCACATTAAATATCATCTAGTTCTAGCTCCTTTGATATGAGTTGCCACCCACAAGATGGGGCTGCCCCAGGCCTCCAGTAACTTAGTCTTGAATGCCTCCAGGATAGAACATGGATAGAACATGGATAGAATGATAGACCAAGGCAAGAGTTTCAATAGGGCCAAGTATCGGGTCCTGCACTTTGGTCACAATAACCCCAGGCAACACCACAGGCTTGGGGAGGAGTGGCTGAAGGAAAGCTGCCTGATGGAAAGGGACCTTGGTGTACTGATGAACAATTGTCTGAATATGAGCCAGCAGTGTGCCCAGGTGGCCAACAAGGCCAATGGCATCCTGGCTTGGGTCAGGAATGGAGTGGTGAGCAGGACTAGGGAAGTAATCCCACCCCTGTACTCAGCACTGGTGAGCCTCACCTCGAGTACTGTGTTCAGTTTTGGGTACCTCAATACAGAAAGGACATTGAGGTGCTGGAGCAGGTCCAAAGAAGGGCAACAAGGCTTGTGAAGGGCTTGCAGAATATGCCCTACGAGGAGAGACTGAAGGAACTGGGGCTGTTCAGTTTGGGGAAGAGGAGGATGAGGGGAGACATTTTTGCTCTCTTCCAGAACCTGCAAGGTGCTTACAGTGAGGGCAGGGCTGGTCTCTTCTCACTGGTGTCAGGTGACAGGACGAGGGGAAATGGCCTGAAGTTGCACCAGGGTAAGTTTAGGTTGGATATCAGGAAACGCTTCTTTCCAGAAAGGGTTGTTAAGCACTGGAATAGGCTCCCCAGGAGGTGACTGAGTCACCATCCTTGGATGTGTTTAAAATCCATTTGTTTGTGTTGCTCAGGTGCAGTTAGCTGAATGGTCTGGGGCAGTCGCCAGGGTCGACAGGGGCCCCTTGGCCCCTGGGAAACCATGGCAACAAATGTCTTGAAGATAAGAGAGAAGTACAGGTTAGACCAAATAAGGAGGAAACAAGATATGCCACATGTCCATTGGTCAGAGACAATGGTAGTAGCCTTAAGGCATGGGGAAAGTTTTAAGAAGGGTGTGCTCCTTGCAATTAACGTCATTTTGCCGCTCACCATATTGGTGTCATGAAAAGCGTGCAAAACTGGCCGGGGCTGTCGGAACACTTTCACAAGGAGACTTCAGTCAGGGTCGCCAAAACAAAGGCGACACTCAGGGACATGATTTAGTGGAGGGTTGTTAGGGTAGTTTGGTTAGGTTTCTGTTGGACTTGATGATCTTTAAGGTCTTTTCCAATCTGAGTGAGTCTATGATTCTTTGACTCTATGCACAACTTCTCTGGGCAGTATGTTCCAGTGCTTCACCAGTTTCTAAGAAAGTAATTTCTTCCTAATATCCAATCTGAATCTCCCATTTTTTATCATAAAATCATAGAACCGTAGAATGGGCTGGGTTGAAAAGGACCATAATGATCATCTAGTTTCAATCCCCCTACCACGGACAGATTTGCCAACCACTAAACCAGGCTGCCAGAGCCACATCCAGCCTGGCTTTGAATGCCTCCAGGAATGGGGCATCCACAACCTTCTTGGGCAGTCTGTTCCAGTGCATCACTATCCCCGGTGTGAAATTTTTTCTCCTAATATCTAACCTAAACCTCCCCTGTCTCAATTTAAAACCATTCCCCCTTTTCCTATCAATATTCACTCTCATGAACAACCATTTCTCTTTCTGTTTGTATGTTCCCTCGAAATAGTGGAAGGCCACAATGAGTCTCCCCAGAGCCTTCTCTTCTCCAAGTTAACAAGCCCAGTTCCCTTGAGCTTTCTTCATAGGAGAGGTGCTCCAGCCCTCTGATAATCTTAGTGATCCTCCTGTGAACTCATTCCAAGAGCTCTATGTACTGGGGACCCCACACCTGGACACAGTACTCCAGATGAGGCTTCACAATCAAACCATGTCAAAAATCAGTCTCCCTTCTGTTTATCAGCTCCTTTTAATTACTAAGGCCACAATTAGGTGTTTTAGAAGTTCTCTATTCTTCTGACTGAACAACCCTAAAGGTTGACTTTCCTCACAGGACAAGTGCCCCAGCATTCTGATCATCTTTCTGTCTCTCTTCTGAACCTTGTGCTTGAGACCTTAAGCCTGGATCCAGATGAGTCATTACAAGGGTAGAGCAGAGGAGAATGATCACCTTCCTTGCTTTGCTGACCAACTCTCTTTTAATGCAGCCCAGGATTCATTTGGCCTTCCAGCCTTCCAGAGCTGGTGAGTGTAATGCTTCTTGTAGCTGAAGAAAGAAGGCCTCATCAACAGGCTTCCCTTGATGAGGAAGCCTGTAGTAGACCTTGACTGCCAGAAACCCTTTATTGTTCCCAAAATTGTATCCACAATCTTGCAACCAGTTCATAGCTCTTTCTCAGAGGCAGAGCTTTATGATCATTTTTTAACATACAAAGCAACACCCTCACTTCTCTTAACTGAGCAATCTCATAACCCTTGATCATAGCATTCCAATTGACATATACATCGCACTGCACTTCTGTGCAAGGAAGTAGATCATTGTTTTCTATTTAGATTGCTTTGAATGCAATTGTCATAGTTTTGTGATTTTTTGGTTTTTTGGTATTCCACATCATAATATCATGTCATGCATTGGGAGTTAAAGTGTTAATGCTACAATTCCAGGTACCTGTCTCTGTACATTGCAGAAGTCATGGGATCTGGCCCTTCCTGGTTGGGCGGTCTCTTACTGCCTTGCAGTGGGTGCTGGAGGGTGCTTTCCTAGCTGTACCAAGCTTTTCAGGTTTGACTCGGTCTCAGGAACTCTCTTTCCTATTTTATTTGATTTATTAGTCTCAATTTCAATTAGGTTGTATGATATTGTGTTGTCTTGCATTCCAATACCATAGTTAGTATTATTAGTATTAGTATTTCCTCCATAGATCATTGCTGCTGTTGTTTTTTTTTCCTTCCCTGAGCCCAGTTCAAACCTCCCTATTCCTTTTCCCTTTTCCTTCCCATTTTGTGGGGCTGCGGGGTGTGGCAGGGGCCTACTGCCCCCCTGTCGTGGGCGTAGGCTGATCTAGTTAACTCCGTGACAGCAATGTGTCCTATTTATTTATATGGAAAATACAATAGATATAGAGAGTATAATAACAGTAGTTGGTAGAGTGAAATCTCAGTTTAAAAAAAAAAAAAAAAAAAAAAAAAAAAAAGCCACAAACTATTTTTCAATAGTTGCTATTATTAGCTATTCACCTTTTTTTGTTAGCAATGAATAAGAGCCTCCATGCCACAAACATAAAAATCTGTGATGCCATGTTATGTGACCTGTCATTCACAACACTGTTATCAGTGCTGAAAAGCACCATACACCACCTCACTCCACTGAAGTCCACTTTCTGGTCTCCATAAATGTTTCAGCAAGCATCAGTGAATGTCAGTGGGGGCAATTTTGTGCAGTTTTCTCCAGATGGAGGAACTCCTGCTTCATACTGTCTCGCTCCAATTTATAGGAGGGAGAGGAGGTTCTTTTATTATCTATATACCCGGTGTGAGATTAAGAAGCAACGGTTCAAATGTTGGTCCGACCAGTTTATTACAAATCTTAATCAGGGAAATGGGGAAGGGGAGGATGGACACTATTATGAATTAGGGTAATGGGGAAGGGAAGAAGGGCGATAGAAAAGATAGAAGAGAAGAAGCAAGGAGTCTTGATAGGCAGCAAGAGGGAGATAGTCACCACCATGGATCCAGCGTGGTTCATAGTTCAGTCTTTGATCCTCAGTAGTGGTGGGTCGTCAGGCATTGTTGTTCTGTTGGCAACGATGACGGTGAGAAGGACGACGACGACCATGGCGATGATGGCCCCTTTTCAATGCTTTCAAAGTGGTGAAGTCAGCTATCTTTGGAGTGACAGCTCAAATCCAAAGTGGTTGAGTCAGCTCTCCTTTGAGTGGCAGCTTCTGGCTCTGGGATCTCAGCAGAAACTCCTTTGTTCCCATCTTCCGGGCCTTGCCAACAGATAAGAGGGAGCAGGGGTGCCCATCTGCATCCTGTTTCTCACAGAACACGATGGTATCGTTCCCCAATTTTCCCACACCTAGCTGGAGCTGTTTTGTCACAGGCCAGATCTTCCACCAGGAAACACTCCTGAGCATTCTCATCCGCTCTTCTACAGAGCAAGCAGTTCTGGGGGAAGGGGCTTTCAAATGTTCCCAAAGCGATATCCATTGTCACACGGTTAGCACCCATTAGTTGCCTCCTCATCAAATCAATCAGAGTCTTATCGCAAGAAATGCCTCAGGAAGCAAGCTTTGAGCCAAAAAAACAAAGAAGGATTCTCACACATACACACTTCCATGTTAGATATCATCTGTTGTATGGCAACAAACTATAACAGAATATTGGAGAGAACTTTCACCTTTGCTGCCATACCTGCAGTATTCACCTCTGATGTTGTGGGCCAACACAATAAAATGGGAGCCATTTTTTTGGAGCAATCTTGCATATAATTTATTTGGAAATCTCACCATAGAGTTTTCTTTACATGCAATAATTCTCTATTACCTAGAATTTCACCTATTCTGTAGCTTCTGAAAACATTTCAAGACTATGTTTTCATAACTCAGAGAGTTATGAGTGTTCACCACTGACTTACTCCCTGTAATCAAAGTTAAAAGCTTTAGGCTTGTAAAACTATTTTTCATTGTCAAAAATGGATTTGTTTGTTCATTCTTTTATTCATTCATACTCTTCTGCCATTGTTCGGAGTCCTGCTTTTCTTTCAATTAAAATGAAAACCTCACCATCATTTCTTATCTTTTTTATACTTTCTATGAGCTCTGGTTATTCTGTGATTAAACCATCAACCTATCTAATGAAAGTGGACAGTGATGTGAATTGGTTGCTAGTGCAAACAATTTTATTGCAATTAAGTTTCTATACATATCAATATGCAAAACACTGCAAGGATAGAAATGATCAAATAAAATATCCACAGATTTTACTCAGACAGAAGAGTGATGGATCAGACACTCTTCTGATATAAATGAATATAGATACAGGCTGATAATGTCAATTATCACGTAAATTTTAGGTGGCTAGTGTGTTAATGCCTTTTTAAACAAAACTTGGGTCAATATTACTGTCTAATCCAATTGCATTTTCTTACAGGAATTATTTATTATCATAAGATAAAGTATTTTCATGTAAAGTATAAGAATTCATCACTTAATTAATAGAAGATTGTCCATTAAAATATCCTGATTTACTCATGGCTCTTGTAGGGAAAAACCAAAAAAAACAACAAAAAACAAACAGACAAAAAAAAAAAAAAAGCCTGAAAAACAAGCCATTATAAAAATGCTTGTTACAGGCTACGGGTCTTTTGAGTCTTTAATCTCTATGTGGTTAAATATCATAAAGAAACAAGTCAAGGAAGTTCCTGGTAGCTAACTAACTGCTACTGAGTTCTCCTGCAGCACACAGTTGTATGCCCTGAATTTCTCTAAATTGCCTCTAAAGTTCTTTTATGATCCTAATGAAGGGCCTGACATTTTGGAGGACAGAGAATCAAAGGTAACCTAGTGACATCCTGAAACTTAGCATTGTTTTTCATTTCAATGGAACAAAATCTGTCTTCTCAGATAAAGGCATAAGGATTTATTCCTTTTGAAGGAATGAGAATGCGTTATTTGATTTCATAGGACTGCTAAATAGAAAAATGTTACAATTCCGAATTAAAAACTGACACAATTAAAAAAAAAAAAATTAAAACCAGTTAACAGAAGCTTCTAATTGCTTAAATATACCTGCAGATTATAAAGGTATATTACTGTTGGTCTGGCTCCTGAAGCAGTAATATTTCAGCTCTTTCAGTTCTGTTAGCACAGATATTGGTTTAACATGCACAACAGTCTATTTTTATTTGTGTTTCTCAAAGCTTTCTCCTTATCTCTTACAATAAAAGCTGGGCTGCAAGAGACATGGTGTTTATGTTCAAGACTGCTACGATCATTTAGTTTGACCTTCTCTGGCACTGTCTGTCTTGAAAAGCAAGTATCTGACTGTTAGCTGCATCTTGTTTACAGAACAAGTGAACAGATTACATTTGTTTCTCAAGAAGTTTCTCTCAATTGCAGAAAGTGAAGAGAGATATTCAGATGGAAGTTGCTGTGAGGCACAGATCATATATTTATGAAGATGAATGAATATAAGACAGGAATAGGTAGAGTTTGTGGAGTGTTTGTCTGACCCTAACTGCACAGAGGAACTTAAGTGCCTGCTAAAATGAAGGCTAGGATGTGAGAGTCAAACACAGCATATTAGGAAGTTGCTAGTTTCCAAATGAATCTTGTGCTTCCACAGCAGTCCAAAGATGATTTATCCTGACTTATAGATTCTTACTGTAGTCTCTTTCCATTCCAGGGAAAGCATAAACCAGCAGATTACCTAATCAAGACTATGGCTTCCTAAGAAAGTGAAAAGCATCAGTGAATCATGAAGTCATTCCACCATTTGTGCTGGGGAACTCAATACCTGTAATTTTTGCTTCACTAAACAGTCACGAAGGCCACTTAACTTCCTATTGCTTTTATATTCTGAACACTTGCTCTGAGGAAAGCACGTAGTAAGTAGGTATTTGAATGAAATCTTTCATCCAAATTCTCTGCCCATCTTCAATGCAAGAGTGCATTAACTGAAGCTGACTGAAAAAAGGGACCTCCATGACTTTCTAGATGAAGAGAGATCTCCTGCACTCTCTGAAATAAGTTGATTTCAAGCTAAATAAAAAATAAAATAAATGCATTAAGCTTGTTACTAATTTTACAGAATCTAGAGGAAAAATAATTTGATTATTTCAGTCCACATCTCAATAGTCAGGAGGATGTGTCCCAACCCACAGCTGCCTTTCTGCACAGTTTGCCGCCCTTTCTGGAAGAATCAGATTCTAACCAAATGACTTGGAAATAAGGTTTGATGTAATAATTTAGTATTCCTATTAATGAAGCCTCTAATATTTTATTCTACCTGGTTAGAAGATATCTGTGTTTCTTTAAACACCCACTTGTCATTGAAAATAAACAATCTCATTTTTCACTTGCCATTTTTTTTTTCCTTTTGTCTATAGGATTTTGAAAGTATGGTGGAGTAAATCTATTCAAGAATTCAGGTATTTGAAATATATGTTGAATCACTGCTGGTAATTATAGAAATAGAATAAATAGTCTAGAATTTCAAGGTAAGCTAGATATATTTCAATACTTTATGATCAGAAATGCAGATACTGCACTTGGAATTAGTCAATTAAAGCTGCTTTGCAAATTCTCCTGATATCACTTCATATCATTTCCCCTTAAATCTCTATCTTTCTAAAGAACATTTCAATATTGGGTCAGATTATGAATATTAAAGGCTCTCCAAAACCCATGCTAATTTTAAACTACATGCACTGTGAATTGCAAATGACTTGAACTGTTTGAGCCTCAAAGTGTACATGAATCATCTGCTTCCAAAACCAGGTCATGAAATTTTCTGTGTTCACAACTGAAGTCTCTGAAATATCAAGTCAGTGTTACGATACTCCATACCTTTCATTTCTAACATATTTTTATTGAGAAATAACAGACTCATTAAGATCTGTTTTCAGAGTTCTACAGTGTCTCAGAGACTAAAGAATTCTCTTCAAACACCAGGATGGATTACTTTTGCACTGCAACTCCCAGCCTTGAACATAGCCATTGAGCTTCTCTCTTGGATCATCCTAAGATATGACATTATCATGTGTGGCTACAGGGTAATGATTTTCAAGAATTTCACTGCTGTGATTCAGGATAGACATATCAGAGAATGTCAAAGAAAGGCTAGATTCTGCAGAAGAAGTAATTATTTATGAAGACTGAACTAATGAATTCATCAGTCTTTTATTGTTGCTAGACTAGGTGATATATCTAGTTATGTTTACATACATCTCTAACATATGAACATAAACAGGCAAACCATGTGAGAGGCCAGCCAACAAACCTGATAAATTCTGTTTAGTAATCCCATCTCTGCTCATCATCTTCTTCCCTGACGCTGAAAATATCACTATTTTGAATCACAGTGCAATAAATTCCTGTGAAGCTAAAATGAAAATGTAAGTATCTACACATCAGCATAGAGAAAAATGGAGGTCTTGCATAGAAACCTGTTGGACTCCTTAACTAAAATAGATTACATAAAACACAGGAAATAATAGGCCTTATGCTAATTTTGTACACAGAACTACGAACTGACAAAGAAATACTAGCAAAAATCTGTGGATTGGTTTGTCTGTCTTGCCTAGAGAACTCCAAACCCTGAAGTTCTTATAGAAGATGATTAGTCTGATTTTAAATACCTTTTTAGGATCAATTTTTTTGAAAAAATGAAGTTGCATTTTTCTATCTGTAATATGTAAAGTTGCTCTGATGATTTGGCTGAAGCTGACGTCTAAAATACCTACACAGCTTTCCCCCACTCCTCATGGAGGAGATAGGGAAGAATAGGGAGAATTGCTAGTAAGAAAACTCATGGTTTGAGGCCAAGCCCGGTAGATCACTTACTAATTATTTTTACAGGATAAACAAAGTCATCTTGAGGGATTTAGGGATCTAGGGGGAAGTTCTTTACAAGGAGAGTGGTTAGGCCCTGGAACGGGCTGCCCAGGGAGGTTGTGGATGCCCCGCCCTTGGACGTGTTTAAGGCCAGGTTGGACGGGGTCCTGGGCAACCTGATCTAAATGTGTATGTTTGGTGGCCCTGCTAGGCAGGGGGGTTGGAGCTACATGATCCTTGAGTTCCCTTCCAACCCAGGTAATTCTGTGATTCTGTGATTCTGTGATTTGGCATAATTTGTTGACAATATTTAAATACTGATTTGGATAATGGAAAACAAAAATGATGAAAAAGAAACATACACTAGTTCACCAGGGAAAAATACCTTTCTGACCTCTTTACCAGGCTCAACCTCACTTAGTTTCTCCAGACTCCTTTCCTCTCCTGTCTTGTTATCATGGAAGGTTACACTTGGTCCATTCAGAGGGGCAAGAGATGCAGTGTGGGTGGTTACAATCAGGATACAGCAGTTTCTCTCTAACGATCTTTTTCTCTCACACGTTTTTTCTCCCCACTGGTGTGAGTTCTCCATGAGTTGCTGGGCTTATCTAGTCCTTTTGTTCTGCTCTTGGTGTTCCTTCTTCTGCCTCTTACTCATCTGGTTTACCTCTTCTGTCTGTGTGGCATGTTCTGCCCTTTCATCAGTTTCTTGCCGTTTATTAGGACTCAGCTATGTTTTCCAGTTTGGAGTTGGCTCAAAGACTCCACATCTGGACAGGGTAGTTCTTGATCTCTTCTCACAGAGGCCACCCTTTCAGATCCCCTGCTATCAAAAGGAAACCTCGGAGTGAAAAGATATTTTTGATTCTTAAATTAATTCAAGTATTCTTCCAGATGCAACTTTGCAGGGGTAAAGTACTTTTTGGCAATTATAAATACCAGCAAGGATAAAATGCTCTGGTTAAGCCATTCTTGTACCTGATCCTTAAATATTTTCAATAAAAATTAATTCAGATAGGTAACTTTTATTGCTGGAAGTACGTTGCAGGTTGATATCTTAGTATGAGAACTTTTCTTAGTAACCTAGTATGTAACACACTGACCTTTTCTTCTGGCTTGTAAACATTTAGTATAAATTTTAATTAACCCTTTCTTTGTTTGACCAGCTCAACAACAAAAGGTCTCAACTCTATTACAATTAGTTGACCTTTTGCATGGTAGCACCTTTCCTAGATCTCTATTAGCATTTAAATTAAGAAAGGTCAACTGCACACATTATAGCCCAATTGTACAAAGCCAGCTAAATGATCAGGAAAATCTACAATAAAAGTTAGCATTAGGAAGTACACTTTGAAGGTTTGTTGGCTTAACTATTTTTTTTTTTTAAGGTAGAGAAACAATAAGGAAAGTTACTTCTGAACTCAAAAGATCTATTTATTTTGTTTTCTTCTATTAAGAGAAAAATTCTTTCCTAAGTTCAAGAATATGTTTAGCTTCATTCAAGCTGGAATCTGAAGTTATTCCAGATTCATGTTGATTTAGATAGAAGCAGAATTTAACCCAAAGGCTTTGTGTTTTAAATCTGATCACTGACTTATGTAGCACTGGTTGTTCAGTTTTTCAATTGGCTGTTAAAATTCATTATCAGATTCTGTTTCCAACAGAGAATGTCCACAATATCTTTTACTACAGGGGAGACCTTATTGCTCTCTTCAAATACTTAAGAGGTGATTGCAGTGAGAGTGGGATTGATCTCTTCTCTCTGGTGATGGGTTACTGGACAAGGGGAAATGGCCTCAAGTTGTGCTGGGGGAGGCTGGATATCAGGAAAAAAATTATTCATAGAAAGGGTTTTTAAGCACTGGAAAAGTTTCCCCAGAAGGATGTTGAGTCACCATCCCTGAATATGTTTTAAATCCATTTGGATGTGGTGCTCAGGGACATGATAAAGCATTAGGGTTAGAGATGTTAGATGCAGATGTGAGAGTTAGGGTAGTGTGGTTAGACTGTAGTTGGACTTGATGATCTTGAGGGTCCTTTCTAATCTGAGCAATACTATGATTCTATGATGCTACCACAGTTGTAAAGAAAAACAATTTTATACTTGTTCTTTCTCTTACATTTTTTCATAAGTTCTATGGTATACTTTGGCCAAATCAGAGTTAAGAAATGGTATAAGTGGAATTTTACCTCAGTTATACTGTTGTGGTCTCATGAACATCATCTTATCATGCTTTTATAATCTGTGGAAATCTTTTATAAAATACTACAAAAACAAGTGTCCTTGTTCAGTTCTGCTGAAATAATGCAATGCTTGTCCTAATTGTTTAGCTTCTCATTTCACTGACAGCAAACTTGCCTCTTGGCTTTATCCAGCCTGTTGCTTTCTTTCCTGTCCTTTTGGTAAATGGGGTCATTGAAAGACTTTTCCACAACTTAACTGTCATCAGTATAGCAGTAATGGAAGAGTCTGAGTGAATCATAAAACTGCTGTAAACTGACAGTTCCTTTTAGAGAAGGATTTATTTTTTTGTTTCTTTTGCTAATTATGAGAGAGTGAAGAGAAACAGTGTACCTTACATAAGCAATAAGATAAACAGTTACCACATGGTAGTTGACAAACCACAAGTTCAAATCCTAGCTTGCTGTGCAGTAGCTCTATTCATTCAGTGTGCTCAGGTGTAATTTAGTGATTCTTCTGATTTTTCTTATGCATATTTAATATTAATAACTAATATTAAGCAATTCTTTTTTTTCTCTTTTATTTTCCCTTTTATTTATTTATTTATTTATTTATTTATTTATTTTTAATTTGTTTGGGCTTTTTTCCTACAGGAAAAAGAAAAAACAAACAAACAAACAAAAAAAAAAAACCACCACATTATTTACTGTGTGTTTTCATGAACACAATTTAAATGGCAGGTGTGACTTTATGTGTGCATGTGTTTATGAGTACTCAGCATACTTGCTAACTAAGCTCTATCCAAATAAAACATGAAAAGTGAGAGTTCAAAACTCCATTCATTTGCATGTCAGCTTGTGTACAAGACAGAAAGGAACTGCATCTAATGATGCTTCCTTCCTTGATACAATTTAAAAGGGCAAAACCATCATGGAGGTCATTTTTGACAAACCTATTTATTTTCCATTTTCCTAAGCATTTGCATTGACAATCAGAATCCTGCTCAGTTTCTGTTTTATTTATTTATTTATTATTTTATCTGTGCTGCCCCTTCCTCTCCTTAGCCTTTTCCCCCTTTTTCTTCCTTTGAAAACTCTAATGACTAGACTCAACTAAAATGTCAACATTTGCAATTCTGGAGCCTCATTTAACCAATAGAAATAATAATTAAAAGGGTAAAACCTTGGAGAGATTTCTTCATTTTATATGGTTTGCCAGCGATGATACACATTCAAAAAAGTCAGTAAAAGAATTAATTAGAAACAGCTAACGCTCAACAAGCTATGCAAGTTAATGAAGCAGAGAGGGAAATGTCATCTTTGAGACCCAGAGCTACATAGGCTTGGATAATATATACTCCTACCTTACTCTCCTCAATAAACCTCTTTTAATCCCCCCTCTAAAAAATCAATGCTAATGACACTGATTTACCAGGAAATGACAGCCAAATAATGCCACAGGAGTTGTTCTTCTTTAATGCCATTTTGCTTCTGAAGAATGGCAAGTCTTTATTTTAGAAGTGTAGGTTTGGTTACTGCAACATACACCCAACTTTCTAAAAACAACTTTCTTCCTTGGTTTTCTGTTGTAGATGATTCTGAATAAGAGCAAAATCTTCCTTTCTCTACAGTAAAAGAGAAATATCTCACAGATTCAGATCAGGAAAGATCCATCAAGCCCAGATTCATAGAATCATAGAATCATTCATTGGTTTGTGTCTCTTTCTTTAAAATCATCTTGTTCCAACCCTGTTGTCGGAACTGCGAGACTGCGAGACCCCCCCGCAGGATGTGACGCATTAGTTCTCTGGAACTTTCTCTCCATCTCTCAGTTGTTATGCTAAGTTAAATGAAGAACTGCAAAAATAACCACATATAAGCAACACTCACCAGCAGACCTTGTTCTCCAAGACCTACCTGTGAATGTTCACATTTACAGAGTAATATATGTCATTAGAGAAATCATTCATTCATTCATTCTTAAAAATGAGTCAGATGTTGGTGGTAGCAAAATCATCCCACAAGGCAGAAAAAGAAAAGATTTTCTCTAAGCAAATAATAAAAAGAAAAAAAAAAGAAAGAAAAAAAAGAAAGAAAGAAAGAAGGAAGGAAGGAAGGAAGGAAGGAAGGAAGGAAGGAAGGAAGGAAGGAAGGAAGGAAGGAAGGAAGGAAGGAAGGAAGGAAGGAAGGAAGGAAGGAAGGAAGGAAGGAAGGAAGGAAGGGAGGAAGGGAGGAAGGGAGGAAGGGAGGAAGGGAGGAAGGGAGGAAGGGAGGAAGGGAGGAAGGGAGGAAGGGAGGAAGGAAAGAGAAGAAAGAAAGAAAGAAAGAAAGAAAGAAAGAAAGAAAGAAAGAAAGAAAGAAAGAAAGAAAGAAAGAAAGAAAGAAAGAAAGAAAGAAAGAAAGAAAGAAAGAAAGAAAGAAAGAAAAGTTGTTATAAATTACTATTACTATTATATATTATTATATAATATACTATTATATATTATTATTACTATTACACTATTATGCCTTTGGTTAAACTCTCACTGTCTTCTAAATAGCGCTGTGAAATATTTCATATATATTTCCAAGTGCCATCAGGATTATGATGTCTGAAAACCTTCCAGTACTTCTGGGACAGTTTTCAGTGGCTTTTCTGAACTATGTTCTAGCAGAACATTGTGAGATTTATTATGGCTTATGTGTGTTCTTCTCATATTTTCATAAATACTTCTTTTTCCTTGCTGAGATCTAAAAAGAACTTACTGCATTTTGTATTTAGATATTGAAGGTATTTTCAGGTTTTTGTTTTGATTGTTTGTTTGGTTTTGTTTCTTTAAAGCTACCACCTTTGGGGAATATACATATACATACATATACAAAGATACGTACATATATATATATATATGTATGTGTATGGGAACTGCTGAGTCATGGCCTGAACCTCTGATTAATCACCTGAGGTGAGCCTTGAGTCAGCCAGAGGAGCACAGGTGAAGGCAATTCACCTGTGCTGCTGGAAGGGGTGGAGCCTGGCTCCACCCCTCCTGGACCTATTTAAGAGCTGGCTACCACAGGGGAAGGATCTCTTCTGGAGATCCTCCTCTTTTGGTATCTTCTAGTGAGCTCAACCCAAGGGTAAGCTCTTCTACTTATTCTCTTTTGCGATCCTTGTTTGCTTTTGCCTTACTCTTTTGATTATATTGCAATTATAACATCTTGGTTATACAGTATGTATATATGTATGCATATATTTATGTATATATGTATGTGTATATGCAAAAAATGCCCATAAACTTATGTATGAAAACACTTGACACATCTGAATATTTGACACCTATCACACAATTTTTTACCAGTACTTTCCTAATGGTTATATTGGGTATCTTTACTCTAGAAGGTCTAATTTTCTTTTGGAGGTTTTAGTTATATTGCATGCACAAATCCCTATTACTCTGTACATAGCCATTGAGAAACATGTTTATTTTGATTGTGTTACTGTTATATATATGTGTGTTATTAGCAGATTTTGGGCTAGCTAGATATTTAACACTTTGTGAAGCTGCTTAAACTAATCTATTAGGTGATCTAGGTGATTCCAAGTTAAAGCCTACATATCCAGAGAGGTGCTGTAGGAGGAAAATCTTCCTATTAATGATCATCCTTCCAAACAAAGTATGACAAAGTAGAAGAAAAATAATGCACAGCCTAATCTCTTAGGATTTATGCCACCTTCTAACTGTGCTATTTCACACAAGCCTGAGATGGATGTCACCTCTAGTATGCCCATCCAAAAAAAGCTCTGCATCTTAGTTGTGATAAATGTAAAGAGTGTACAATTCTATTTACCTCTTATTTTACCATGCTGTGACTACTAATGTATAAATAGATTGGATATTCATTATTATTTTTAAAATTATCCAAGAACCTTAGCTCAAAGTTGCCATATCCCTATAAAGCTTTATTACTGCTATCACACAGGAGAGCCATGAGAGCAAATTAATTATTATTTGCAGAGTATCTTGCAAATGTAAAGTGCAATGTGAATATGGATCATTATTATTTATTATCCTAAAAGATATAAAGATATATGGGAGAGCCTGACTTCCTTTTAAGTCATACTTCTATTGCATCAAAGTGGGCATGGAACTGCCTTAAGGCACTTGATAAAGGATGATCAAATGTTGAGAAAGCACGATCACTGAGAAAATAGTGAAGTTAAAGAGCTGAAAAAAAAAAAAAAAAACTGAAGTGGAACTGGGTAAAAATCTTCAAATATTTTGGATATGGAAACAGGTAGTGAGTAATCTGTTCTCACTATATCCATTAGATATGGCTAGACATAAAAAAAAAAAAAAAAAAAAAAAAAGTCTTTTGTAAAAGGGAAGATAATTAGTATCACATTTCTTCTGAAGGCTTAAGAATTCACTGCTGAAGTTTAATAAGCCTTACACACGTATCTGACAAGAATGACCGCTGTATTTAATTTTGCTTTTGAAAAGTTTCTGGACAATATGGATACTTTATATCTCTCCCAGAACAATTCATTATCATTGTATGTATTGCTAGTATTTGGGAGTTTTGAATCATGCTAGGAGGTGAGATTTTAGGATAGACTGGGACAAGGTATGCATTTCTTTACTCTCTTTTTTTGTGCTCAAAATTCTCACCCAACTTTTAATGCAAACCGTGTTTATAAGAGTGCTATTTCTCCACAGGGCCCCAATAATTTTTACTGGAAATTTGTAAGTAGAATAATTTGCTTCCCTTTTTGATCAATAGACTTCCTTTTTTCTCTTCTCAGTGTAAAGTTTTTTCACTGTTAAATATAGACAGCAAACTTGGCTTTGAGGAATAATATACTTTTTTTTTCATAATAATGCTCATAAAAGTAATTTAGAAAGGAAAGAAGTATTAAAGCTGCAAAAAGTGAGTGTTTAAGACTCCTGCAGCTTCCAAGAAAACTTGCAGCAAATATTTACCTTTATTTATTTATTTAATAGAATTGCTTTATGAATCTTAGCATGAAGAAAATAACTTTTCCCCAGTTATTTTCAATATCAGTGCTCTCAGGGTGATGTCTGCCTATTTTCCCTCCACTATCAGTACCCCTATCCCTTTCATACTATAATTCTATATTAGAAATGCTTAAAATATGTCTACAGATTGTGAATTCTAAAAATAGTTATCAGACAATACCAGCAATGCTGTCTTTCCCCATATTTACTGCTGAACAATTACTTGAGAAGTTAATAAACATTATTTTAGAAGAACAGAAAAAAAGAAAGATAAATGTGAAAAGGGTAGAAAACGAATTGGACTTAGTAATACGTTCTTTTAAATATACATGAATCTAAGAAGCACCTTTTCCTTGTTAAGTATATATGTGTGTGTGTGTGTGTGCTTGTAGCATTTTTTCCTTGTAAGATAACAGTTATAATTATTTAGTTAGCTGCACACTATGTGATTGTTGACAAATGAAAAGGAAAAGGAAAAGGAATAACTTCATACTTCACAGAGAAAAGGTGTTAACAAAAATGAAATATGATGTAACTATTTGTACTGGCTTTACAGAACATCCACACTGGCTGCAGTGTGGGGTGTAGCCACACAGACCTCTGCCATTTTTTAAAAGAAGAAGGGAAGGAAAGGGAAGGGAAGGAAAGGGAAGGGAAGGGAAAAATGGAAAAAAAAGGAAAAAGGAAAAAGGAAAAAAGGAAAAAAAAAAAAAAGGAAAAATGGAAAAAAAAAGAAAAAGGAAAAAAAAAAAAAAAAAAAAAAAAAAAAAAAAGGAAAAATGGAAAGGGAAAGAAAGAGGAAAAGAAAATACAAAAGGAAAAGGAAAAGAAAAAGAAAAAGAAAGAATAGAGAAAAGAGAAAGAGAAAATAGAATTAATTCCTGCTCAGGAAGGTAATCTTTCATGAAAGTAAGTTTCATCGTGTCATCTGTTAGCCTGATCAAAAGATTTTAATAATTACACTTCTTATTGAAGCATCTGTTTCCTTACTTGTTCATGATGAAAGAGTTCAAGTGCCTTTTTTATTTAATGCCTGCTGGGCTTGCTTTCTTTTTTCCTTTCTTTCGTTCTTGTCTATAGTTCCTTCAAATTAAGTTGTTCCTTGCAGTTAATTTTCTGTGAAAGGTAATCTTCATCTCAAACCACTCTTCTGGCAACATCAGCATTTGATACAGTAAATAAATTTTCAGTTATCTTCATATTCTATGACTACCAAGTATTGTCCCACCTCAAAATCTGGTCAGGTATTAAAGACTACTGGGAACTAAATGATCCAAGATCAGAAGCTTTGAATTCCACAATAAATTATACAAAAGAGGCACTTGAAGGGATTTGTAACTGATTTTGCCACTCAGAATGCCTCCATTTCAATTAGAGGTAACCAAGAGGCATGACACTGAAGAGCAAAACTAATAATTTTTGCTGATGTCAAGAAAGGTTATGGGAGGTAAGAGGATAGAAGCAACGACTTTATAAAATGTGTGTAATACAAGTCCCTTTGTGTCCGCTTTCAGTCCTTGAAGGGAAGAATGGCCATTTCCATCGTTTCCACTCCTCAGTTTCTACTCAGTTGGGGAGTTATCCTTCTCACGATGGAATAATTTCAGTTCCAGGAAAACTCTAATGGAAGCAAAAATGTATTTTTTTCATTGAGTACAGTTTTAAAACAATGCCTGATTGGTTTCCTCATCATGGTTTGCATCCTAAAATACATGTGATGAAAATATGTACCATCAAACAGACCAAACGCAGTATTTACAGTTCCTCAGAGAAACAACAGAAACAATTTTGGCAACCACTGTCCAGTTCAGCCCAGTTTTGATAGGTCTAACTCCCAAACACTTGGGACTCTCTGACCCATGCAATATTTCCCCACAATCCTCTCTGCCACAAATGCACCTGGTACTGAGGAGAACACAAATCCTGTCCTCCTGCTCTCTCTTACAGATAAGTCCTGTTCAGCTCAACACCCTCTGACTTTTACAGCACCATAAATTTATACCTCTTTTTAATAGCCTTAGTTGAGTTGTCTGTGTTGGATGATGGCAGGTATAAAAAATAAGCTGACTGTTCTTGTTCCATTTACAGCTAAATTACCATTTAAAAAAAAAAAATCTTCAGAGGAAATGAATAGGCCAGACAGGCATGATTTGTGTTACCACATACAACTGATTAGACCATGCTAGTGTAAATGATTACAGTCACACTGTAGTCACTAGATCAATGACAATTTACTTCAATGGAAAGCCCGTTCATGGAAATCTGTCTAATTTTGTGCCTATTGAAGCTTCTTTCTTTCTCTCTGTGTTTCCAACATATTTAAAGTTCAAAACAAAAAGTAATTTTTTTTTATACAGTGGAATTATATTTGTGTTTTATGTGTTCTACACACCAAAAGGCCAGAGATGAATGCAACTAATAATTCTCTCTTTTAAGTGTGTACAAATCATTAAAGGTTTTAAAACTTGTCTTAGTCTTTGCCTGCCTTCCTGCCTGCCTTCCTGCCTGCCTTCCTGCCTGCCTTC